>NW_028176385.1:0-2500 GCF_949987555.1 Borostomias antarcticus
CTCACACCCACACACCCACACACAAACACAAACGTGCACATGCGCGCACACACACACACACACACACACACACACACACACACACACACACACACACACACACTAACTCTGACAGCATCTCTCTCTCTCACACACACAGACACACAAACAAACACACGCGCGCGCGCGCACACACACACACACACATTTGAATACTTTATTTGGTTCCAGAAATTATATAACATAAGCAGGGAATCAAATATATTGCTAAGCAGCATTGAACTCTTAAGGATCCACACAGCACCTCCTTCTCCACACGGCTAAGCTGCCAATAATAACAGCTATACACACACAGGATCCACAGGTCCACCCTGGAGAGACCACTCCTCCCTCTATACACACACAGGATCCACAGGTCCACCCTGGAGAGACCACTCCTCCCTCTATACACACACAGGATCCACAGGTCCACCCTGGAGAGACCACTCCTCCCTCTATACACACACAGGATCCACAGGTCCACCCTGGAGAGACCACTCCTCCCTCTATACACACACAGGATCCACAGGTCCACCCTGGAGAGACCACTCCTCCCTCTATACACACACAGGATCCACAGGTCCACCCTGGAGAGACCACTCCTCCCTCTATACACACACAGGATCCACAGGTCCACCCTGGAGAGACCACTCCTCCCTCTATACACACACAGGATCCACAGGTCCACCCTGGAGAGACCACTCCTCCCTCTATACACACACAGGATCCACAGGTCCACCCTGGAGAGACCACTCCTCCCTCTATACACACACAGGATCCACAGGTCCACCCTGGAGAGACCACTCCTCCCTCTATACACACACAGGATCCACAGGTCCACCCTGGAGAGACCACTCCTCCCTCTATACACACACAGGATCCACAGGTCCACCCTGGAGAGACAACAGTTCCACCCTGGAGAGACCACTCCTCCCTCTACAGTCCTGGAGAGACCACTCCTACCTCTACAGTCCTGGAGACCACTCCTACCTCTACAGTCCTGGAGAGACCACTCCTACCTCTAAAGTCCTGGAGAGACCACTCCTACCTCTACAGTCCTGGAGAGACCACTCCTCCCTCTACAGTCCTGGAGAGACCACTCCTCCCTCTACAGTCCTGGAGAGACCACTCCTACCTCTACAGTCCTGGAGAGACCACTCCTCCCTCTACAGTCCTGGAGAGACCAGTCCTCCCTCTACAGTCCTGGAGAGACCACTCCTCCCTCTACAGTCCTGGAGAGACCACTCCTCCCTCTACAGTCCTGGAGAGACCACTCCTACCTCTACAGTCCTGGAGAGACCACTCCTCCCTCTACAGTCCTGGAGAGACCAGTCCTCCCTCTACAGTCCTGGAGAGACCAGTCCTACCTCTACAGTCCTGGAGAGACCAGTCCTATCTCTACAGTCCTGGAGAGACCAGTCCTCCCTCTACAGTCCTGGAGAGACCAGTCCTCCCTCTACAGTCCTGGAGAGACCACTCCTCCCTCTACAGTCCTGGAGAGACCAGTCCTATCTCTACAGTCCTGGAGAGACCACTCCTACCTCTACAGTCCTGGAGAGACCACTCCTCCCTCTACAGTCCTGGAGAGACCAGTCCTATCTCTAGTCCTGGAGAGACCACTCCTCCCTCTACAGTCCTGGAGAGACCACTCCTCCCTCTACAGTCCTGGAGAGACCACTCCTCCCTCTACAGTCCTGGAGAGACCACTCCTCCCTCTACAGTCCTGGAGAGACCACTCCTACCTCTACAGTCCTGGAGAGACCACTCCTCCCTCTACAGTCCTGGAGAGACCACTCCTACCTCTACAGTCCTGGAGAGACCAGTCCTCCCTCTACAGTCCTGGAGAGACCACTCCTCCCTCTACAGTCCTGGAGAGACCACTCCTACCTCTACAGTCCTGGAGAGACCAGTCCTCCCTCTACAGTCCTGGAGAGACCAGTCCTACCTCTACAGTCCTGGAGAGACCACTCCTCCCTCTACAGTCCTGGAGAGACCAGTCCTCCCTCTACAGTCCTGGAGAGACCACTCCTCCCTCTACAGTCCTGGAGAGACCAGTCCTATCTCTAGTCCTGGAGAGACCACTCCTCCCTCTACAGTCCTGGAGAGACCACTCCTCCCTCTACAGTCCTGGAGAGACCACTCCTACCTCTACAGTCCTGGAGAGACCAGTCCTCCCTCTACAGTCCTGGAGAGACCACTCCTCCCTCTACAGTCCTGGAGAGACCACTCCTACCTCTACAGTCCTGGAGAGACCACTCCTCCCTCTACAGTCCTGGAGAGACCACTCCTACCTCTACAGTCCTGGAGAGACCAGTCCTCCCTCTACAGTCCTGGAGAGACCACTCCTCCCACTACAGTGCTGGAGAGACCAGTCCTATCTCTACAGTCCTGGAGAGACCACTCCTATCTCTACAGTCCTGGAGAGACCAGTCCTATCTCTACAGTCTTGGAGAGACCACTCCTACCTCTACAGTCCTGGAGA
>NW_028176385.1:10000-15513 GCF_949987555.1 Borostomias antarcticus
AGAAAGAAAGAAAGAAATAAAAGACCCAAGGACCCGGCAGCCTCCTGCAGCCATGATGGGGGACTGGTCATCGTGGGCCCACCCACGCCACCGGGTTTACCTCATTGTGGTGAAGATAGTGCTACTGGGAAGAGTGTACCCCCTATGGCACTTGAAAACTTCCTTGCGCAGGTATCCACCTCTGACCATGGTGAACAGTACCTGGACCTTACATCTGGTTGAAGTCTAGCGGCGATGGGGTGTCTGACGATGGGAACAGGTACGAATGAACTGGGAGTTCTTAGCTTTTGGCGCTCCATGGCTGAGAAACTAGAGGGGATGTTTTCCTTGAGTTCCCCTGAGAACACCATTGACCAGAAGTGGAACTCTATTAGCTCGGTTTTCTGTGAGGCAGCAGCCCAAACGATCAGCTGTAAGAGCAAGAACCACCAAGACTGGTTTGATGACAACTCAGACACCATCCATGACTTGCTGCAGGACATGCACAGAGCACATCGGGCAGCCTTAAAGAGCCCCTCATCCAGTAGCACCTCTAACCCTAACCCTTAAAGAGCCCCTCATCCAGTAGCACCTCTAACCCTAACCCTTAAAGAGCCCCTCATCCAGTAGCACTAGGCAGCAATGGCAGACAGCTAGCAGGAAGTGCAAAGGGCTACACGGATCATGCAGAATGAGTGGTTGACAAATAAGGCACACGAAATCCAGTCTTTTGCCGATAAAAATGACATGCATAACTTTTAGAATGCTGTCAAGGAGATCTACGGCCCAATAAACCGTTGCATCACCCCCCTGAAAACAGCAGATGGTCTGACAGTCCTGAAGGACCAGCATGGCAT
The DNA here is from genome assembly GCF_949987555.1 of Borostomias antarcticus. Lineage (NCBI taxonomy): Eukaryota > Metazoa > Chordata > Actinopteri > Stomiiformes > Stomiidae > Borostomias > Borostomias antarcticus. The sequence goes on from NW_028176385.1 coordinate 10,837, forward strand.
CCTGCTGAGATGGGCTGGACATTTTGGCACCCTGCTTAATCAGGACTCTGATGCAGACCCCACCACTCTCGACGACCTGCCCACAGTTCCTCCTATACACAATCTAGACCCGCCCCCAGCCTTCCTGGAGGTCCTATCAGCTATCCGTTCCCTCAAAAACAACAAGTCCCCTGGTAATGACAACATCCCTGCTGAGCTGCTGAAACAAGGAGGCTACCTCTGTACAAGAGCATTGCATAAATGCATCACCAAGGTCTGGACCGATGACAACGTCCCTCAATAATGGAGAGACACCAATATTGTCACCATTTATAAAAACAAGGGTGACAAGGCTGTCTGTGGCAACAGTAGGGGCATTTCGCTCCTTGCTGTCGCTGGTAAGATCCTGGCAAAGGTGATGCCTCAGAGGTTGATTAACAACATCACTGAGTCGATACTGCCTGAGTCGCAATGCGGGTTTAGGAAGAGCAGACGCATGGTGGACATGATTCTCACAGCTCACCAGCTGCAGGAAAAGTGCAGAGAACAACATCAGGACCTCTTCATGGCCTTTGTCAAAGCCTTCGACACTGTCCAGAGAGAACTTTTATGGGAAGTCCTTATCAGAAATTTGTCAACATCCTCCGCCAATTTCATGATGGAATGACTGCTCGGGTTACTATAGGAGGGCAAGAGTCTCCCCCCTTCCCTGTACATACAGGGTTAGGCAGGGGTGTGTGCTAGCACCAGTACCTTTTAACATCGTCCTGCTATGTGTCACCCAGCTTCGCCACAAGGAGCGGCGGTGTGGCAGTGGACCTTCCATCTAGATGGCAGCCTCTTTAATATAAGGAGGCTCCAGGCAACCACCAAACTGCACAGGGAGAGAGTCCTTGAGCTACAGTATGCTGCTGACTGTGCTCTTGAGATACAGTATGCTTATGACTGTGCTCTTGAGATATAGTATGCTGATGACTGTGCTCTTGAGATACAGTATGCTGCTGACTGTGCTCTTGAGATACAGTATGCTGCTGACTGTGCTCTTGAGATACAGTATGCTTATGACTGTGCTCTTGAGATACAGTATGCTGACGACTGTGCTCTTGAGATACAGTATGCTGATGACTGTGCTCTTGTATCTCAGCCCACAAGACCTCTAGTCTGTTCTTACTCCTGCGGTCAGAGCGTATAGCAGGATGGGACGGACCGTCAACACCATCACAACGGAAGAGGTTTGCCAGTGGAGCGCCAACATCCCATCTACACCATCTACCTTCACTGTTGCTGGAGAACAACTGTCTGTTCCTCCATCCTTCAGATACCTGGGGAGCGTTCTCTCTGAAGACACCATGACAGTGAGGTTCTCTATGAAGACACCATGACAGTGAGGTTCTCTATGAAGACACCATGACAGTGAGGTTCTCTCTGAAGACAACACCGTTGACAGTGAGGTCCAGAACAGGATCAAGCGGGCATCAGCTGCTTTTAGGAGACTCAAGCGTCAGGTCTTTCAAAACAAGAATCTTCATCTCCGCACGAAGGTCTGTGTCTACCAAGCCATCTGCATCACTACCCTCCTCTACAGCTGTGAAGCCTGGGTAACCTACAGCCGCCACGTCAGGGCTCTGGAGCAGTTCCACATACACTGCCTTCAGCACATCCTGGGAATTACCTGGCGTGATCGTGTGCCTCATTCTCAAACACTCTCAATGACCAACTGCAGGAGTGTTGAGGCTACGGTCACCCAGCACCAGCTACGATGGCTGGGTCATGCAGTAAGGATGCCCTCAGACCGGCTGCCTGGCAGAGCGCTATATGGGTAGTTACACCATGGTCCACGCTCTGCTGGAGGGCAGGAGAAGCGCTATGAAGACCAGCTGAAGATTGCGCTAAGGAAACGCAGAATCAGACCTGAAGCCCTGGAGGATGCTGCTGCTGACCGTAACACCAGGCGTCAGCTGTGCCTGGATGGGACCCATATACTGGAGGAGGAGAGGACATCCAGGAGACAGGAGAGAAGACTCAGGAGGACATCCAGGAGACAGGAGAGAAGACTCAGGAGGACATCCAGGAGACAGGAGAGGAGACTCAGGAGGACATCCAGGAGACAGGAGAGGAGACTCAGGAGGACATCCAGGAGACAGGAGAGGAGACTCAGGAGGACATCCAGGAGACAGGAGAGAAGACTCAGGAGGACATCCAGGAGACAGGAGAGGAGACTCAGGAGGACATCCAGGAGACAGGAGAGGAGACTCAGGAGGACATCCAGGAGACAGGAGAGGAGACTCAGGAGGACATGCAGGAGACAGGAGAGGAGACTCAGGAGGACATCCAGGAGACAGGAGAGGAGACCCAGGAGGACATCCAGGAGACAGGAGAGGAGACCCAGGAGGACATCCAGGAGACAGGAGAGGAGACCCAGGAGGACATCCAGGAGACAGGAGAGGAGACTCAGGAGGACATCCAGGAGACAGGAGAGAGGAGAGGAGACCCAGGAGGACATCCAGGAGACAGGAGAGGAGACCCAGGAGGACATCCAGGAGACAGGAGAGGAGACTCAGGAGGACATCCAGGAGACAGGAGAGGAGACCCAGGAGGACATCCAGGAGACAGGAGAGAGGAGAGGAGACTCAGGAGGACATCCAGGAGACAGGAGAGAGGAGAGGAGACTCAGGAGGACATCCAGGAGACAGGAGAGGAGACTCAGGAGGACATCCAGGAGACAGGAGAGGAGACCCAGGAGGACATCCAGGAGACAGGAGAGGAGACCCAGGAGGAACACACCTACAGTTGCCGCTGCCACTACCATCAAATTTACATGTCCTACTTGCAATAGGATCTGTGGGTCCAGGATAGGGCTATTCAATAGGATCTGTGGGTCCAGGATAGGGCTATTCAATAGGACCTGTGGGTCCAGGATAGGGCTATTCAATAGGACCTGTGGGTCCAGGATAGGGCTATTCAATAGGACCTGTGGGTCCAGGATAGGGCTATTCAATAGGACCTGTGGGTCCAGGATAGGGCTATTCAATAGGATCTGTGGGTCCAGGATAGGGCTATTCAATAGGATCTGTGGGTCCAGGATAGGGCTATTCAATAGGATCTGTGGGTCCAGGATAGGGCTATTCAATAGGATCTGTGGGTCCAGGATAGGGCTATTCAATAGGATCTGTGGGTCCAGGATAGGGCTATTCAGCCACCAAAGAACTCTCCAATAGAGGTGGACGCCATCATCGGATTCGATGGACAACCATAAGTAAGCAAGTGCGAGTGTGTGTGAGTGAGTGAGTGAGTGAGTGAGTGAGTGAGTGAGTGAGTGTGTGTGTGTGTGTGTGTGTGTGTGTGTGTGTGTGTGTGTGTGTGTGTGTGTGTGTGTGTGTGAGTGAGTGAGTGAGTGTGTGTGTGTGTGTGTGAGTGTGTGTTTGTGTGAGAGTGTGTGTGAGTGTGTGTGTGTGAGTGTGTGTGAGTGTGTGTGTGAGTGAGTGTGTGTGTGTATGTGTGTGTGTGAGTGTGTGTGTGTGTTCCTACCCTGTATGTGAACAGGAAGCTGGACTGTCCGGTGCGTCCTCCCTCCACCTCCACCTGCACCACCCCGTCATGGCGGGACACGCCCACCGGACCCATCTCACACACCACGCTGAGGGAGGGGCGAGAGAGGTCAGCACACAGTCTCTCACTCTCTCTCTCTCTTTCTCTCTCACTTTCTCACTCTCTCTCTCTCTCTCTCTCACTTTCTCACTCTCTCTCTCACACACACACACACACACTCACACACTCACTCACTCACTCACTCACTCACTCACTCACTCACTCACACTCACTCACTCACTCACTCACTCACTCACTCACTCACTCACTCACTCACACACACACTCACTCACTCACACACACACTCACTCACTCACTCACTCACACACACACACACACACACACACACACACACACACCGTACCTAGTAGAGACGGAGTATCGTTCCTCCAGGTGGACACAGTCTACCGTTGCCACGGTGATCTTCTTGATGTCCTCCTTGCGGACCCCCAGGTTGGACCCCCGGATGGTGACAGAGATACGACCAGCCAGGGGTCCGAAGCGAGGGATGATCTGAGAGAGGAGAGGAGAGGAGAGGAGCGGAGAGAGGAGAGAGAGAGAGGAGGAGAGGAGAGGAGGGGAGAGAGGAGAGGAGAGAGAGGAGAGGAGAGAGAGGAGAGAGAGGAGAGGAGGAGAGGAGGAGGGAGGAGGGGAGGGAGAGGAGGGAGGAGGAGAGAGAGGAGAGGAGAGGAGAGGAGAGGAGAGGAGAGGAGAGGAGAGGAGAGGAGAGGAGAGGAGAGGAGAGGAGAGGAGAGGAGAGAGAGAGGAGAGGAGAGGAGAGGAGGGGAGAGAGGAGATGAGAGAGAGGAGGAGAGAGGGGAGAGAGGGGAGGAGAGGAGGAGGGGAGGAGGGGAGGAAGGGAGGAGAGGAGGATAGAGAGGAGAGAGAGTAGCAGGGGAGGAGGAGAGGAGAGGAGAGGAGAGGAGGGAGGAGAGGAGAGAGAGGAGAGGAGGTGAGAGGAGAGGAGAGGAGAGAGGAGAGGAGAGGAGGAGAGGAGGGGAGGGGAGAGGAGGGGAGAGGGAGGAGGAGGGAGAGGAGAGGAGGGGAGGAGGAGAGAGAGGAGAGGAGAGGAGAGGAGAGGAGAGGAGAGGAGAGGAGAGGAGAGAGAGG
>NW_028176384.1:0-171000 GCF_949987555.1 Borostomias antarcticus
TGTACGGTTTTTGTCAAATATCTCGGAAACGGAAGCTCGTACAGCAAATTTACCTTTGGGGAATGCTAACTGTAGAATTTGATGAGGAATCGAATGAGCCCATCTACGAGGCTCTACGACTTTCGATTCAAAATGTAGCCGTTTGAACCACATAATTTTTCATATCTGTACGGTTTTTGTCAAATATCTCGGAAACGGAAGCTCGTACAGCAAATTTACCTTTGGGGAATGCTAACTGTAGAATTTGATTAGGAATCGAATGAGCCCATCTACGAGGCTCTACGACTTTCGATTCAAAAGTTATAGCCGTTTGAACCACATAATTTTTCATATCTGTACGGTTTTTGTCCGATTTCAAGGACATTTGACACATCATTTTTCTAATCTGTACGGTTTTTGTCAAATATCTCGGAAACGGAAGCTCGTACAGCAAATTTACCTGCATAGGGGAATGCTAACTGTAGAATTTGATGAGGAGTAGAATGAGCCCATCTGTGAGGCTCTACGACTTTCGATTCAAAAGTTATAACCGTTTGAACCACATAATTTTTCATATCTGTACGGTTTTTGTCCGATTTCAAGGACATTTGACACATCATTTTTCTAATCTGTACGGTTTTTGTCAAATATCTCGGAAACGGAAGCTCGTACAGCAAATTTACCTTTGGGGAATGCTAACTGTAGAATTTGATGAGGAATCGAATGAGCCCATCTACGAGGCTCTACGACTTTCGATTCAAAATGTAGCCGTTTGAACCACATAATTTTTCATATCTGTACGGTTTTTGTCAAATATCTCGGAAACGGAAGCTCGTACAGCAAATTTACCTTTGGGGAATGCTAACTGTAGAATTTGATGAGGAATCGAATGAGCCCATCTACGAGGCTCTACGACTTTCGATTCAAAATGTAGCCGTTTGAACCACATAATTTTTCATATCTGTACGGTTTTTGTCAAATATCTCGGAAACGGAAGCTCGTACAGCAAATTTACCTTTGGGGAATGCTAACTGTAGAATTTGATGAGGAATCGAATGAGCCCATCTGCGAGGCTCTACGACTTTCGATTCAAAAGTTATAGCCGTTTGAACCACATAATTTTCCATATCTGTACGGTTTTTGTCCGATTTCATGGACATTTGACACATCATTTTTCAAATCTGTACGGTTTTTGTCAAATATCTCGGAAACGGAAGCTCGTACAGCAAATTTACCTGCATAGGGGAATGCTAACTGTAGAATTTGATGAGGAGTAGAATGAGCCCATCTGCGAGGCTCTACGACTTTCGATTCAAAAGTTATAGCCGTTTGAACCACATAATTTTCCATATCTGTACGGTTTTTGTCAAATATCTCGGAAACGGAAGCTCGTACAGCAAATTTACCTGCAAAGGGGAATGCTAACTGTAGAATTTGATGAGGAATCGAATGAGCCCATCTACGAGGCTCTACGACTTTCGATTCAAAATGTAGCCGTTTGAACCACATAATTTTTCATATCTGTACGGTTTTTGTCAAATATCTCAGAAACGGAAGCTCGTACAGCAAATTTACCTGCATAGGGGAATGCTAACTGTAGAATTTGATGAGGAGTAGAATGAGCCCATCTGCGAGGCTCTACGACTTTCGATTCAAAAGTTATAGCCGTTTGAACCACATAATTTTCCATATCTGTACGGTTTTTGTCAAATATCTCGGAAACGGAAGCTCGTACAGCAAATTTACCTGCAAAGGGGAATGCTAACTGTAGAATTTGATGAGGAATCGAATGAGCCCATCTACGAGGCTCTACGACTTTCGATTCAAAATGTAGCCGTTTGAACCACATAATTTTTCATATCTGTACGGTTTTTGTCAAATATCTCGGAAACGGAAGCTCGTACAGCAAATTTACCTTTGGGGAATGCTAACTGTAGAATTTGATGAGGAATCGAATGAGCCCATCTGCGAGGCTCTACGACTTTCGATTCAAAAGTTATAGCATTTGAACCACATAATTTTCCATATCTGTACGGTTTTTGTCCGATTTCATGGACATTTGACACATCATTTTTCAAATCTGTACGGTTTTTGTCAAATATCTCGGAAACGGAAGCTCGTACAGCAAATTTACCTGCATAGGGGAATGCTAACTGTAGAATTTGATGAGGAGTAGAATGAGCCCATCTGCGAGGCTCTATGACTTTCGATTCAAAAGTTATAGCCGTTTGAACCACATAATTTTTCATATCTGTACGGTTTTTGTCAAATATCTCGGAAACGGAAGCTCGTACAGCAAATTTACCTGCATAGGGGAATGCTAACTGTAGAATTTGATGAGGAGTAGAATGAGCCCATCTGCGAGGCTCTACGACTTTCGATTCAAAAGTTATAGCCGTTTGAACCACATAATTTTCCATATCTGTACGGTTTTTGTCAAATATCTCGGAAACGGAAGCTCGTACAGCAAATTTACCTGCAAAGGGGAATGCTAACTGTAGAATTTGATGAGGAATCGAATGAGCCCATCTGCGAGGCTCTACGACTTTCGATTCAAAAGTTATAGCCGTTTGAACCACATAATTTTTCATATCTGTACGGTTTTTGTCCGATTTCAAGGACATTTGACACATCATTTTTCTAATCTGTACGGTTTTTGTCAAATATCTCGGAAACGGAAGCTCGTACAGCAAATTTACCTTTGGGGAATGCTAACTGTAGAATTTGATGAGGAATCGAATGAGCCCATCTACGAGGCTCTACGACTTTCGATTCAAAATGTAGCCGTTTGAACCACATAATTTTTCATATCTGTACGGTTTTTGTCAAATATCTCGGAAACGGAAGCTCGTACAGCAAATTTACCTGCATAGGGGAATGCTAACTGTAGAATTTGATGAGGAATCGAATGAGCCCATCTGCGAGGCTCTACGACTTTCGATTCAAAAGTTATAGCCGTTTGAACCACATAATTTTTCATATCTGTACAGTTTTTGTCCGATTTCAAGGACATTTGACACATCATTTTTCTAATCTGTACGGTTTTTGTCAAATATCTCGGAAACGGAAGCTCGTACAGCAAATTTACCTTTGGGGAATGCTAACTGTAGAATTTGATGAGGAATCGAATGAGCCCATCTACGAGGCTCTACGACTTTCGATTCAAAATGTAGCCGTTTGAACCACATAATTTTTCATATCTGTACGGTTTTTGTCAAATATCTCGGAAACGGAAGCTCGTACAGCAAATTTACCTTTGGGGAATGCTAACTGTAGAATTTGATTAGGAATCGAATGAGCCCATCTACGAGGCTCTACGACTTTCGATTCAAAAGTTATAGCCGTTTGAACCACATAATTTTTCATATCTGTACGGTTTTTGTCCGATTTCAAGGACATTTGACACATCATTTTTCTAATCTGTACGGTTTTTGTCAAATATCTCGGAAACGGAAGCTCGTACAGCAAATTTACCTGCATAGGGGAATGCTAACTGTAGAATTTGATGAGGAGTAGAATGAGCCCATCTGTGAGGCTCTACGACTTTCGATTCAAAAGTTATAACCGTTTGAACCACATAATTTTTCATATCTGTACGGTTTTTGTCCGATTTCAAGGACATTTGACACATCATTTTTCTAATCTGTACGGTTTTTGTCAAATATCTCGGAAACGGAAGCTCGTACAGCAAATTTACCTTTGGGGAATGCTAACTGTAGAATTTGATGAGGAATCGAATGAGCCCATCTACGAGGCTCTACGACTTTCGATTCAAAATGTAGCCGTTTGAACCACATAATTTTTCATATCTGTACGGTTTTTGTCAAATATCTCGGAAACGGAAGCTCGTACAGCAAATTTACCTTTGGGGAATGCTAACTGTAGAATTTGATGAGGAATCGAATGAGCCCATCTGCGAGGCTCTACGACTTTCGATTCAAAAGTTATAGCCGTTTGAACCACATAATTTTCCATATCTGTACGGTTTTTGTCCGATTTCATGGACATTTGACACATCATTTTTCAAATCTGTACGGTTTTTGTCAAATATCTCGGAAACGGAAGCTCGTACAGCAAATTTACCTGCATAGGGGAATGCTAACTGTAGAATTTGATGAGGAGTAGAATGAGCCCATCTGCGAGGCTCTATGACTTTCGATTCAAAAGTTATAGCCGTTTGAACCACATAATTTTTCATATCTGTACGGTTTTTGTCAAATATCTCGGAAACGGAAGCTCGTACAGCAAATTTACCTGCATAGGGGAATGCTAACTGTAGAATTTGATGAGGAATCGAATGAGCCCATCTGCGAGGCTCTACGACTTTCGATTCAAAAGTTATAGCCGTTTGAACCACATAATTTTTCATATCTGTACGGTTTTTGTCCGATTTCAAGGACATTTGACACATCATTTTTCTAATCTGTACGGTTTTTGTCAAATATCTCGGAAACGGAAGCTCGTACAGCAAATTTACCTTTGGGGAATGCTAACTGTAGAATTTGATGAGGAATCGAATGAGCCCATCTACGAGGCTCTACGACTTTCGATTCAAAATGTAGCCGTTTGAACCACATAATTTTTCATATCTGTACGGTTTTTGTCAAATATCTCGGAAACGGAAGCTCGTACAGCAAATTTACCTGCATAGGGGAATGCTAACTGTAGAATTTGATGAGGAATCGAATGAGCCCATCTGCGAGGCTCTACGACTTTCGATTCAAAAGTTATAGCCGTTTGAACCACATAATTTTTCATATCTGTACAGTTTTTGTCCGATTTCAAGGACATTTGACACATCATTTTTCTAATCTGTACGGTTTTTGTCAAATATCTCGGAAACGGAAGCTCGTACAGCAAATTTACCTTTGGGGAATGCTAACTGTAGAATTTGATGAGGAATCGAATGAGCCCATCTACGAGGCTCTACGACTTTCGATTCAAAATGTAGCCGTTTGAACCACATAATTTTTCATATCTGTACGGTTTTTGTCAAATATCTCGGAAACGGAAGCTCGTACAGCAAATTTACCTTTGGGGAATGCTAACTGTAGAATTTGATTAGGAATCGAATGAGCCCATCTACGAGGCTCTACGACTTTCGATTCAAAAGTTATAGCCGTTTGAACCACATAATTTTTCATATCTGTACGGTTTTTGTCCGATTTCAAGGACATTTGACACATCATTTTTCTAATCTGTACGGTTTTTGTCAAATATCTCGGAAACGGAAGCTCGTACAGCAAATTTACCTGCATAGGGGAATGCTAACTGTAGAATTTGATGAGGAGTAGAATGAGCCCATCTGTGAGGCTCTACGACTTTCGATTCAAAAGTTATAACCGTTTGAACCACATAATTTTTCATATCTGTACGGTTTTTGTCCGATTTCAAGGACATTTGACACATCATTTTTCTAATCTGTACGGTTTTTGTCAAATATCTCGGAAACGGAAGCTCGTACAGCAAATTTACCTTTGGGGAATGCTAACTGTAGAATTTGATGAGGAGTAGAATGAGCCCATCTGTGAGGCTCTACGACTTTCGATTCAAAAGTTATAACCGTTTGAACCACATAATTTTTCATATCTGTACGGTTTTTGTCCGATTTCAAGGACATTTGACACATCATTTTTCTAATCTGTACGGTTTTTGTCAAATATCTCGGAAACGGAAGCTCGTACAGCAAATTTACCTGCATAGGGGAATGCTAACTGTAGAATTTGATGAGGAGTAGAATGAGCCCATCTGCGAGGCTCTATGACTTTCGATTCAAAAGTTATAGCCGTTTGAACCACATAATTTTTCATATCTGTACGGTTTTTGTCAAATATCTCGGAAACGGAAGCTCGTACAGCAAATTTACCTGCATAGGGGAATGCTAACTGTAGAATTTGATGAGGAGTAGAATGAGCCCATCTGCGAGGCTCTACGACTTTCGATTCAAAAGTTATAGCCGTTTGAACCACATAATTTTCCATATCTGTACGGTTTTTGTCAAATATCTCGGAAACGGAAGCTCGTACAGCAAATTTACCTGCAAAGGGGAATGCTAACTGTAGAATTTGATGAGGAATCGAATGAGCCCATCTGCGAGGCTCTACGACTTTCGATTCAAAAGTTATAGCCGTTTGAACCACATAATTTTTCATATCTGTACGGTTTTTGTCCGATTTCAAGGACATTTGACACATCATTTTTCTAATCTGTACGGTTTTTGTCAAATATCTCGGAAACGGAAGCTCGTACAGCAAATTTACCTTTGGGGAATGCTAACTGTAGAATTTGATGAGGAATCGAATGAGCCCATCTACGAGGCTCTACGACTTTCGATTCAAAATGTAGCCGTTTGAACCACATAATTTTTCATATCTGTACGGTTTTTGTCAAATATCTCGGAAACGGAAGCTCGTACAGCAAATTTACCTGCATAGGGGAATGCTAACTGTAGAATTTGATGAGGAATCGAATGAGCCCATCTGCGAGGCTCTACGACTTTCGATTCAAAAGTTATAGCCGTTTGAACCACATAATTTTTCATATCTGTACAGTTTTTGTCCGATTTCAAGGACATTTGACACATCATTTTTCTAATCTGTACGGTTTTTGTCAAATATCTCGGAAACGGAAGCTCGTACAGCAAATTTACCTTTGGGGAATGCTAACTGTAGAATTTGATTAGGAATCGAATGAGCCCATCTACGAGGCTCTACGACTTTCGATTCAAAAGTTATAGCCGTTTGAACCACATAATTTTTCATATCTGTACGGTTTTTGTCCGATTTCAAGGACATTTGACACATCATTTTTCTAATCTGTACGGTTTTTGTCAAATATCTCGGAAACGGAAGCTCGTACAGCAAATTTACCTGCATAGGGGAATGCTAACTGTAGAATTTGATGAGGAGTAGAATGAGCCCATCTGTGAGGCTCTACGACTTTCGATTCAAAAGTTATAACCGTTTGAACCACATAATTTTTCATATCTGTACGGTTTTTGTCCGATTTCAAGGACATTTGACACATCATTTTTCTAATCTGTACGGTTTTTGTCAAATATCTCGGAAACGGAAGCTCGTACAGCAAATTTACCTTTGGGGAATGCTAACTGTAGAATTTGATGAGGAATCGAATGAGCCCATCTACGAGGCTCTACGACTTTCGATTCAAAATGTAGCCGTTTGAACCACATAATTTTTCATATCTGTACGGTTTTTGTCAAATATCTCGGAAACGGAAGCTCGTACAGCAAATTTACCTTTGGGGAATGCTAACTGTAGAATTTGATGAGGAATCGAATGAGCCCATCTGCGAGGCTCTACGACTTTCGATTCAAAAGTTATAGCCGTTTGAACCACATAATTTTCCATATCTGTACGGTTTTTGTCCGATTTCATGGACATTTGACACATCATTTTTCAAATCTGTACGGTTTTTGTCAAATATCTCGGAAACGGAAGCTCGTACAGCAAATTTACCTGCATAGGGGAATGCTAACTGTAGAATTTGATGAGGAGTAGAATGAGCCCATCTGCGAGGCTCTATGACTTTCGATTCAAAAGTTATAGCCGTTTGAACCACATAATTTTTCATATCTGTACGGTTTTTGTCAAATATCTCGGAAACGGAAGCTCGTACAGCAAATTTACCTGCATAGGGGAATGCTAACTGTAGAATTTGATGAGGAATCGAATGAGCCCATCTGCGAGGCTCTACGACTTTCGATTCAAAAGTTATAGCCGTTTGAACCACATAATTTTTCATATCTGTACGGTTTTTGTCCGATTTCAAGGACATTTGACACATCATTTTTCTAATCTGTACGGTTTTTGTCAAATATCTCGGAAACGGAAGCTCGTACAGCAAATTTACCTTTGGGGAATGCTAACTGTAGAATTTGATGAGGAATCGAATGAGCCCATCTACGAGGCTCTACGACTTTCGATTCAAAATGTAGCCGTTTGAACCACATAATTTTTCATATCTGTACGGTTTTTGTCAAATATCTCGGAAACGGAAGCTCGTACAGCAAATTTACCTGCATAGGGGAATGCTAACTGTAGAATTTGATGAGGAATCGAATGAGCCCATCTGCGAGGCTCTACGACTTTCGATTCAAAAGTTATAGCCGTTTGAACCACATAATTTTTCATATCTGTACAGTTTTTGTCCGATTTCAAGGACATTTGACACATCATTTTTCTAATCTGTACGGTTTTTGTCAAATATCTCGGAAACGGAAGCTCGTACAGCAAATTTACCTTTGGGGAATGCTAACTGTAGAATTTGATGAGGAATCGAATGAGCCCATCTACGAGGCTCTACGACTTTCGATTCAAAATGTAGCCGTTTGAACCACATAATTTTTCATATCTGTACGGTTTTTGTCAAATATCTCGGAAACGGAAGCTCGTACAGCAAATTTACCTTTGGGGAATGCTAACTGTAGAATTTGATTAGGAATCGAATGAGCCCATCTACGAGGCTCTACGACTTTCGATTCAAAAGTTATAGCCGTTTGAACCACATAATTTTTCATATCTGTACGGTTTTTGTCCGATTTCAAGGACATTTGACACATCATTTTTCTAATCTGTACGGTTTTTGTCAAATATCTCGGAAACGGAAGCTCGTACAGCAAATTTACCTGCATAGGGGAATGCTAACTGTAGAATTTGATGAGGAGTAGAATGAGCCCATCTGTGAGGCTCTACGACTTTCGATTCAAAAGTTATAACCGTTTGAACCACATAATTTTTCATATCTGTACGGTTTTTGTCCGATTTCAAGGACATTTGACACATCATTTTTCTAATCTGTACGGTTTTTGTCAAATATCTCGGAAACGGAAGCTCGTACAGCAAATTTACCTTTGGGGAATGCTAACTGTAGAATTTGATGAGGAATCGAATGAGCCCATCTACGAGGCTCTACGACTTTCGATTCAAAATGTAGCCGTTTGAACCACATAATTTTTCATATCTGTACGGTTTTTGTCAAATATCTCGGAAACGGAAGCTCGTACAGCAAATTTACCTTTGGGGAATGCTAACTGTAGAATTTGATGAGGAATCGAATGAGCCCATCTGCGAGGCTCTACGACTTTCGATTCAAAAGTTATAGCCGTTTGAACCACATAATTTTCCATATCTGTACGGTTTTTGTCCGATTTCATGGACATTTGACACATCATTTTTCAAATCTGTACGGTTTTTGTCAAATATCTCGGAAACGGAAGCTCGTACAGCAAATTTACCTGCGTAGGGGAATGCTAACTGTAGAATTTGATGAGGAGTAGAATGAGCCCATCTGCGAGGCTCTATGACTTTCGATTCAAAAGTTATAGCCGTTTGAACCACATAATTTTTCATATCTGTACGGTTTTTGTCAAATATCTCGGAAACGGAAGCTCGTACAGCAAATTTACCTGCATAGGGGAATGCTAACTGTAGAATTTGATGAGGAGTAGAATGAGCCCATCTGCGAGGCTCTACGACTTTCGATTCAAAAGTTATAGCCGTTTGAACCACATAATTTTCCATATCTGTACGGTTTTTGTCAAATATCTCGGAAACGGAAGCTCGTACAGCAAATTTACCTGCAAAGGGGAATGCTAACTGTAGAATTTGATGAGGAATCGAATGAGCCCATCTGCGAGGCTCTACGACTTTCGATTCAAAAGTTATAGCCGTTTGAACCACATAATTTTTCATATCTGTACGGTTTTTGTCCGATTTCAAGGACATTTGACACATCATTTTTCTAATCTGTACGGTTTTTGTCAAATATCTCGGAAACGGAAGCTCGTACAGCAAATTTACCTGCATATGGGAATGCTAACTGTAGAATTTGATGAGGAGTAGAATGAGCCCATCTGTGAGGCTCTACGACTTTCGATTCAAAAGTTATAGCCGTTTGAACCACATAATTTTTCATATCTGTACGGTTTTTGTCCGATTTCAAGGACATTTGACACATCATTTTTCTAATCTGTACGGTTTTTGTCAAATATCTCGGAAACGGAAGCTCGTACAGCAAATTTACCTTTGGGGAATGCTAACTGTAGAATTTGATGAGGAATCGAATGAGCCCATCTACGAGGCTCTACGACTTTCGATTCAAAATGTAGCCGTTTGAACCACATAATTTTTCATATCTGTACGGTTTTTGTCAAATATCTCGGAAACGGAAGCTCGTACAGCAAATTTACCTTTGGGGAATGCTAACTGTAGAATTTGATTAGGAATCGAATGAGCCCATCTACGAGGCTCTACGACTTTCGATTCAAAAGTTATAGCCGTTTGAACCACATAATTTTTCATATCTGTACGGTTTTTGTCCGATTTCAAGGACATTTGACACATCATTTTTCTAATCTGTACGGTTTTTGTCAAATATCTCGGAAACGGAAGCTCGTACAGCAAATTTACCTGCATAGGGGAATGCTAACTGTAGAATTTGATGAGGAGTAGAATGAGCCCATCTGTGAGGCTCTACGACTTTCGATTCAAAAGTTATAACCGTTTGAACCACATAATTTTTCATATCTGTACGGTTTTTGTCCGATTTCAAGGACATTTGACACATCATTTTTCTAATCTGTACGGTTTTTGTCAAATATCTCGGAAACGGAAGCTCGTACAGCAAATTTACCTTTGGGGAATGCTAACTGTAGAATTTGATGAGGAATCGAATGAGCCCATCTACGAGGCTCTACGACTTTCGATTCAAAATGTAGCCATTTGAACCACATAATTTTTCATATCTGTACGGTTTTTGTCAAATATCTCGGAAACGGAAGCTCGTACAGCAAATTTACCTTTGGGGAATGCTAACTGTAGAATTTGATGAGGAATCGAATGAGCCCATCTGCGAGGCTCTACGACTTTCGATTCAAAAGTTATAGCCGTTTGAACCACATAATTTTCCATATCTGTACGGTTTTTGTCCGATTTCATGGACATTTGACACATCATTTTTCAAATCTGTACGGTTTTTGTCAAATATCTCGGAAACGGAAGCTCGTACAGCAAATTTACCTGCATAGGGGAATGCTAACTGTAGAATTTGATGAGGAGTAGAATGAGCCCATCTGCGAGGCTCTATGACTTTCGATTCAAAAGTTATAGCCGTTTGAACCACATAATTTTTCATATCTGTACGGTTTTTGTCAAATATCTCGGAAACGGAAGCTCGTACAGCAAATTTACCTGCATAGGGGAATGCTAACTGTAGAATTTGATGAGGAGTAGAATGAGCCCATCTGCGAGGCTCTACGACTTTCGATTCAAAAGTTATAGCCGTTTGAACCACATAATTTTCCATATCTGTACGGTTTTTGTCAAATATCTCGGAAACGGAAGCTCGTACAGCAAATTTACCTGCAAAGGGGAATGCTAACTGTAGAATTTGATGAGGAATCGAATGAGCCCATCTGCGAGGCTCTACGACTTTCGATTCAAAAGTTATAGCCGTTTGAACCACATAATTTTTCATATCTGTACGGTTTTTGTCCGATTTCAAGGACATTTGACACATCATTTTTCTAATCTGTACGGTTTTTGTCAAATATCTCGGAAACGGAAGCTCGTACAGCAAATTTACCTGCATATGGGAATGCTAACTGTAGAATTTGATGAGGAGTAGAATGAGCCCATCTGTGAGGCTCTACGACTTTCGATTCAAAAGTTATAGCCGTTTGAACCACATAATTTTTCATATCTGTACGGTTTTTGTCCGATTTCAAGGACATTTGACACATCATTTTTCTAATCTGTACGGTTTTTGTCAAATATCTCGGAAACGGAAGCTCGTACAGCAAATTTACCTTTGGGGAATGCTAACTGTAGAATTTGATGAGGAATCGAATGAGCCCATCTACGAGGCTCTACGACTTTCGATTCAAAATGTAGCCGTTTGAACCACATAATTTTTCATATCTGTACGGTTTTTGTCAAATATCTCGGAAACGGAAGCTCGTACAGCAAATTTACCTTTGGGGAATGCTAACTGTAGAATTTGATGAGGAATCGAATGAGCCCATCTACGAGGCTCTACGACTTTCGATTCAAAATGTAGCCGTTTGAACCACATAATTTTTCATATCTGTACGGTTTTTGTCAAATATCTCGGAAACGGAAGCTCGTACAGCAAATTTACCTTCGGGGAATGCTAACTGTAGAATTTGATGAGGAGTAGAATGAGCCCATCTGCGAGGCTCTACGACTTTCGATTCAAAAGTTATAGCCGTTTGAACCACATAATTTTTCATATCTGTACGTTTTTTGTCCGATTTCAAGGACATTTGACACATCATTTTTCTAATCTGTACGGTTTTTGTCAAATATCTCGGAAACGGAAGCTCGTACAGCAAATTTACCTGCATAGGGGAATGCTAACTGTAGAATTTGATGAGGAGTAGAATGAGCCCATCTGTGAGGCTCTACGACTTTCGATTCAAAAGTTATAGCCGTTTGAACCACATAATTTTTCATATCTGTACGGTTTTTGTCCGATTTCAAGGACATTTGACACATCATTTTTCTAATCTGTACGGTTTTTGTCAAATATCTCGGAAACGGAAGCTCGTACAGCAAATTTACCTTTGGGGAATGCTAACTGTAGAATTTGATGAGGAATCGAATGAGCCCATCTACGAGGCTCTACGACTTTCGATTCAAAATGTAGCCGTTTGAACCACATAATTTTTCATATCTGTACGGTTTTTGTCAAATATCTCGGAAACGGAAGCTCGTACAGCAAATTTACCTTTGGGGAATGCTAACTGTAGAATTTGATGAGGAATCGAATGAGCCCATCTACGAGGCTCTACGACTTTCGATTCAAAATGTAGCCGTTTGAACCACATAATTTTTCATATCTGTACGGTTTTTGTCAAATATCTCGGAAACGGAAGCTCGTACAGCAAATTTACCTTTGGGGAATGCTAACTGTAGAATTTGATGAGGAATCGAATGAGCCCATCTGCGAGGCTCTACGACTTTCGATTCAAAAGTTATAGCCGTTTGAACCACATAATTTTTCATATCTGTACGGTTTTTGTCCGATTTCAAGGACATTTGACACATCATTTTTCTAATCTGTACGGTTTTTGTCAAATATCTCGGAAACGGAAGCTCGTACAGCAAATTTACCTGCATAGGGGAATGCTAACTGTAGAATTTGATGAGGAGTAGAATGAGCCCATCTGTGAGGCTCTACGACTTTCGATTCAAAAGTTATAGCCGTTTGAACCACATAATTTTTCATATCTGTACGGTTTTTGTCCGATTTCAAGGACATTTGACACATCATTTTTCTAATCTGTACGGTTTTTGTCAAATATCTCGGAAACGGAAGCTCGTACAGCAAATTTACCTGCATAGGGGAATGCTAACTGTAGAATTTGATGAGGAGTAGAATGAGCCCATCTGCGAGGCTCTATGACTTTCGATTCAAAAGTTATAGCCGTTTGAACCACATAATTTTTCATATCTGTACGGTTTTTGTCAAATATCTCGGAAACGGAAGCTCGTACAGCAAATTTACCTGCATAGGGGAATGCTAACTGTAGAATTTGATGAGGAATCGAATGAGCCCATCTGCGAGGCTCTACGACTTTCGATTCAAAAGTTATAGCCGTTTGAACCACATAATTTTTCATATCTGTACAGTTTTTGTCCGATTTCAAGGACATTTGACACATCATTTTTCTAATCTGTACGGTTTTTGTCAAATATCTCGGAAACGGAAGCTCGTACAGCAAATTTACCTTTGGGGAATGCTAACTGTAGAATTTGATGAGGAATCGAATGAGCCCATCTACGAGGCTCTACGACTTTCGATTCAAAATGTAGCCGTTTGAACCACATAATTTTTCATATCTGTACGGTTTTTGTCAAATATCTCGGAAACGGAAGCTCGTACAGCAAATTTACCTTTGGGGAATGCTAACTGTAGAATTTGATGAGGAATCGAATGAGCCCATCTGCGAGGCTCTACGACTTTCGATTCAAAAGTTATAGCCGTTTGAACCACATAATTTTTCATATCTGTACGGTTTTTGTCCGATTTCAAGGACATTTGACACATCATTTTTCTAATCTGTACGGTTTTTGTCAAATATCTCGGAAACGGAAGCTCGTACAGCAAATTTACCTGCATAGGGGAATGCTAACTGTAGAATTTGATGAGGAGTAGAATGAGCCCATCTGTGAGGCTCTACGACTTTCGATTCAAAAGTTATAGCCGTTTGAACCACATAATTTTTCATATCTGTACGGTTTTTGTCCGATTTCAAGGACATTTGACACATCATTTTTCTAATCTGTACGGTTTTTGTCAAATATCTCGGAAACGGAAGCTCGTACAGCAAATTTACCTGCATAGGGGAATGCTAACTGTAGAATTTGATGAGGAGTAGAATGAGCCCATCTGCGAGGCTCTATGACTTTCGATTCAAAAGTTATAGCCGTTTGAACCACATAATTTTTCATATCTGTACGGTTTTTGTCAAATATCTCGGAAACGGAAGCTCGTACAGCAAATTTACCTGCATAGGGGAATGCTAACTGTAGAATTTGATGAGGAATCGAATGAGCCCATCTGCGAGGCTCTACGACTTTCGATTCAAAAGTTATAGCCGTTTGAACCACATAATTTTTCATATCTGTACAGTTTTTGTCCGATTTCAAGGACATTTGACACATCATTTTTCTAATCTGTACGGTTTTTGTCAAATATCTCGGAAACGGAAGCTCGTACAGCAAATTTACCTTTGGGGAATGCTAACTGTAGAATTTGATGAGGAATCGAATGAGCCCATCTACGAGGCTCTACGACTTTCGATTCAAAATGTAGCCGTTTGAACCACATAATTTTTCATATCTGTACGGTTTTTGTCAAATATCTCGGAAACGGAAGCTCGTACAGCAAATTTACCTTTGGGGAATGCTAACTGTAGAATTTGATGAGGAATCGAATGAGCCCATCTACGAGGCTCTACGACTTTCGATTCAAAATGTAGCCGTTTGAACCACATAATTTTTCATATCTGTACGGTTTTTGTCAAATATCTCGGAAACGGAAGCTCGTACAGCAAATTTACCTGCATAGGGGAATGCTAACTGTAGAATTTGATGAGGAATCAAATGAGCCCATCTGCGAGGCTCTACGACTTTCGATTCAAAAGTTATAGCCGTTTGAACCACATAATTTTTCATATCTGTACGGTTTTTGTCAAATATCTCGGAAACGGAAGCTCGTACAGCAAATTTACCTTCGGGGAATGCTAACTGTAGAATTTGATGAGGAGTAGAATGAGCCCATCTGCGAGGCTCTACGACTTTCGATTCAAAAGTTATAGCCGTTTGAACCACATAATTTTCCATATCTGTACAGTTTTTGTCAAATATCTCGGAAACGGAAGCTCGTACAGCAAATTTACCTGCATAGGGGAATGCTAACTGTAGAATTTGATGAGGAATCGAATGAGCCCATCTGCGAGGCTCTACGACTTTCGATTCAAAAGTTATAGCCGTTTGAACCACATAATTTTTCATATCTGTACGGTTTTTGTCCGATTTCAAGGACATTTGACACATCATTTTTCTAATCTGTACGGTTTTTGTCAAATATCTCGGAAACGGAAGCTCGTACAGCAAATTTACCTGCATAGGGGAATGCTAACTGTAGAATTTGATGAGGAGTAGAATGAGCCCATCTGTGAGGCTCTACGACTTTCGATTCAAAAGTTATAGCCGTTTGAACCACATAATTTTTCATATCTGTACGGTTTTTGTCCGATTTCAAGGACATTTGACACATCATTTTTCTAATCTGTACGGTTTTTGTCAAATATCTCGGAAACGGAAGCTCGTACAGCAAATTTACCTTTGGGGAATGCTAACTGTAGAATTTGATGAGGAATCGAATGAGCCCATCTACGAGGCTCTACGACTTTCGATTCAAAATGTAGCCGTTTGAACCACATCATTTTTCATATCTGTACGGTTTTTGTCAAATATCTCGGAAACGGAAGCTCGTACAGCAAATTTACCTTTGGGGAATGCTAACTGTAGAATTTGATGAGGAATCGAATGAGCCCATCTACGAGGCTCTACGACTTTCGATTCAAAATGTAGCCGTTTGAACCACATAATTTTTCATATCTGTACGGTTTTTGTCAAATATCTCGGAAACGGAAGCTCGTACAGCAAATTTACCTTCGGGGAATGCTAACTGTAGAATTTGATGAGGAGTAGAATGAGCCCATCTGCGAGGCTCTACGACTTTCGATTCAAAAGTTATAGCCGTTTGAACCACATAATTTTCCATATCTGTACGGTTTTTGTCAAATATCTCGGAAACGGAAGCTCGTACAGCAAATTTACCTGCGTAGGGGAATGCTAACTGTAGAATTTGATGAGGAATCGAATGAGCCCATCTGCGAGGCTCTACGACTTTCGCTTCAAAAGTTATAGCCGTTTGAACCACATAATTTTTCATATCTGTATGGTTTTTGTCCGATTTCAAGGACATTTGACACATCATTTTTCTAATCTGTACGGTTTTTGTCAAATATCTCGGAAACGGAAGCTCGTACAGCAAATTTACCTGCATAGGGGAATGCTAACTGTAGAATTTGATGAGGAGTAGAATGAGCCCATCTGTGAGGCTCTACGACTTTCGATTCAAAAGTTATAGCCGTTTGAACCACATAATTTTTCATATCTGTACGGTTTTTGTCCGATTTCAAGGACATTTGACACATCATTTTTCTAATCTGTACGGTTTTTGTCAAATATCTCGGAAACGGAAGCTCGTACAGCAAATTTACCTTTGGGGAATGCTAACTGTAGAATTTGATGAGGAATCGAATGAGCCCATCTACGAGGCTCTACGACTTTCGATTCAAAATGTAGCCGTTTGAACCACATAATTTTTCATATCTGTACGGTTTTTGTCAAATATCTCGGAAACGGAAGCTCGTACAGCAAATTTACCTTCGGGGAATGCTAACTGTAGAATTTGATGAGGAATCGAATGAGCCCATCTGCGAGGCTCTACGACTTTCGATTCAAAAGTTATAGCCGTTTGAACCACATAATTTTCCATATCTGTAAGTTTTTTGTCAAATATCTCGGAAACGGAAGCTCGTACAGCAAATTTACCTGCATAGGGGAATGCTAACTGTAGAATTTGATGAGGAATCGAATGAGCCCATCTGCGAGGCTCTACGACTTTCGATTCAAAAGTTATAGCCGTTTGAACCACATAATTTTTCATATCTGTACGGTTTTTGTCCGATTTCAAGGACATTTGACACATCATTTTTCTAATCTGTACGGTTTTTGTCAAATATCTCGGAAACGGAAGCTCGTACAGCAAATTTACCTTTGGGGAATGCTAACTGTAGAATTTGATGAGGAATCGAATGAGCCCATCTACGAGGCTCTACGACTTTCGATTCAAAATGTAGCCGTTTGAACCACATACATTTTCATATCTGCACGGTTTTTGTCAAATATCTCGGAAACGGAAGCTCGTACAGCAAATTTACCTTCGGGGAATGCTAACTGTAGAATTTGATGAGGAATCGAATGAGCCCATCTGCGAGGCTCTACGACTTTCGATTCAAAAGTTATAGCCGTTTGAACCACATAATTTTCCATATCTGTACGGTTTTTGTCCGATTTCATGGACATTTGACACATCATTTTTCAAATCTGTACGGTTTTTGTCAAATATCTCGGAAACGGAAGCTCGTACAGCACATTTACCTGCATAGGGGAATGCTAACTGTAGAATTTGATGAGGAGTAGAATGAGCCCATCTGCGAGGCTCTACGACTTTCGATTCAAAAGTTATAGCCGTTTGAACCACATAATTTTTCATATCTGTACGGTTTTTGTCAAATATCTCGGAAACGGAAGCTCGTACAGCAAATTTACCTGCATAGGGGAATGCTAACTGTAGAATTTGATGAGGAATCGAATGAGCCCATCTGCGAGGCTCTACGACTTTCGATTCAAAAGTTATAGCCGTTTGAACCACATAATTTTTCATATCTGTACAGTTTTTGTCCGATTTCAAGGACATTTGACACATCATTTTTCTAATCTGTACGGTTTTTGTCAAATATCTCGGAAACGGAAGCTCGTACAGCAAATTTACCTTTGGGGAATGCTAACTGTAGAATTTGATGAGGAATCGAATGAGCCCATCTACGAGGCTCTACGACTTTCGATTCAAAATGTAGCCGTTTGAACCACATAATTTTTCATATCTGTACGGTTTTTGTCAAATATCTCGGAAACGGAAGCTCGTACAGCAAATTTACCTTTGGGGAATGCTAACTGTAGAATTTGATGAGGAATCGAATGAGCCCATCTACGAGGCTCTACGACTTTCGATTCAAAATGTAGCCGTTTGAACCACATAATTTTTCATATCTGTACGGTTTTTGTCAAATATCTCGGAAACGGAAGCTCGTACAGCAAATTTACCTTCGGGGAATGCTAACTGTAGAATTTGATGAGGAGTAGAATGAGCCCATCTGCGAGGCTCTACGACTTTCGATTCAAAAGTTATAGCCGTTTGAACCACATAATTTTTCATATCTGTATGGTTTTTGTCCGATTTCAAGGACATTTGACACATCATTTTTCTAATCTGTACGGTTTTTGTCAAATATCTCGGAAACGGAAGCTCGTACAGCAAATTTACCTGCACAGGGGAATGCTAACTGTAGAATTTGATGAGGAGTAGAATGAGCCCATCTGTGAGGCTCTACGACTTTCGATTCAAAAGTTATAGCCGTTTGAACCACATAATTTTTCATATCTGTACGGTTTTTGTCCGATTTCAAGGACATTTGACACATCATTTTTCTAATCTGTACGGTTTTTGTCAAATATCTCGGAAACGGAAGCTCGTACAGCAAATTTACCTGCATAGGGGAATGCTAACTGTAGAATTTGATGAGGAGTAGAATGAGCCCATCTGTGAGGCTCTACGACTTTCGATTCAAAAGTTATAGCCGTTTGAACCACATAATTTTTCATATCTGTACGGTTTTTGTCCGATTTCAAGGACATTTGACACATCATTTTTCTAATCTGTACGGTTTTTGTCAAATATCTCGGAAACGGAAGCTCGTACAGCAAATTTACCTTTGGGGAATGCTAACTGTAGAATTTGATGAGGAATCGAATGAGCCCATCTACGAGGCTCTACGACTTTCGATTCAAAATGTAGCCGTTTGAACCACATAATTTTTCATATCTGTACGGTTTTTGTCAAATATCTCGGAAACGGAAGCTCGTACAGCAAATTTACCTTCGGGGAATGCTAACTGTAGAATTTGATGAGGAATCGAATGAGCCCATCTGCGAGGCTCTACGACTTTCGATTCAAAAGTTATAGCCGTTTGAACCACATAATTTTCCATATCTGTACGGTTTTTGTCAAATATCTCGGAAACGGAAGCTCGTACAGCAAATTTACCTGCATAGGGGAATGCTAACTGTAGAATTTGATGAGGAATCGAATGAGCCCATCTGCGAGGCTCTACGACTTTCGCTTCAAAAGTTATAGCCGTTTGAACCACATAATTTTTCATATCTGTATGGTTTTTGTCCGATTTCAAGGACATTTGACACATCATTTTTCTAATCTGTACGGTTTTTGTCAAATATCTCGGAAACGGAAGCTCGTACAGCAAATTTACCTGCATAGGGGAATGCTAACTGTAGAATTTGATGAGGAGTAGAATGAGCCCATCTGTGAGGCTCTACGACTTTCGATTCAAAAGTTATAGCCGTTTGAACCACATAATTTTTCATATCTGTACGGTTTTTGTCCGATTTCAAGGACATTTGACACATCATTTTTCTAATCTGTACGGTTTTTGTCAAATATCTCGGAAACGGAAGCTCGTACAGCAAATTTACCTTTGGGGAATGCTAACTGTAGAATTTGATGAGGAATCGAATGAGCCCATCTAGGAGGCTCTACGACTTTCGATTCAAAATGTAGCCGTTTGAACCACATAATTTTTCATATCTGTACGGTTTTTGTCAAATATCTCGGAAACGGAAGCTCGTACAGCAAATTTACCTTCGGGGAATGCTAACTGTAGAATTTGATGAGGAGTAGAATGAGCCCATCTGCGAGGCTCTACGACTTTCGATTCAAAAGTTATAGCCGTTTGAACCACATAATTTTCCATATCTGTACGGTTTTTGTCAAATATCTCGGAAACGGAAGCTCGTACAGCAAATTTACCTGCATAGGGGAATGCTAACTGTAGAATTTGATGAGGAATCGAATGAGCCCATCTGCGAGGCTCTACGACTTTCGCTTCAAAAGTTATAGCCGTTTGAACCACATAATTTTTCATATCTGTATGGTTTTTGTCCGATTTCAAGGACATTTGACACATCATTTTTCTAATCTGTACGGTTTTTGTCAAATATCTCGGAAACGGAAGCTCGTACAGCAAATTTACCTGCATAGGGGAATGCTAACTGTAGAATTTGATGAGGAGTAGAATGAGCCCATCTGTGAGGCTCTACGACTTTCGATTCAAAAGTTATAGCCGTTTGAACCACATAATTTTTCATATCTGTACGGTTTTTGTCCGATTTCAAGGACATTTGACACATCATTTTTCTAATCTGTACGGTTTTTGTCAAATATCTCGGAAACGGAAGCTCGTAAAGCAAATTTACCTGCATAGGGGAATGCTAACTGTAGAATTTGATGAGGAGTAGAATGAGCCCATCTGTGACGCTCTACGACTTTCGATTCAAAAGTTATAGCCGTTTGAACCACATAATTTTTCATATCTGTACGGTTTTTGTCCGATTTCAAGGACATTTGACACATCATTTTTCTAATCTGTACGGTTTTTGTCAAATATCTCGGAAACGGAAGCTCGTACAGCAAATTTACCTTTGGGGAATGCTAACTGTAGAATTTGATGAGGAATCGAATGAGCCCATCTACGAGGCTCTACGACTTTCGATTCAAAATGTAGCCGTTTGAACCACATAATTTTTCATATCTGTACGGTTTTTGTCAAATATCTCGGAAACGGAAGCTCGTACAGCAAATTTACCTTCGGGGAATGCTAACTGTAGAATTTGATGAGGAATCGAATGAGCCCATCTGCGAGGCTCTACGACTTTCGATTCAAAAGTTATAGCCGTTTGAACCACATAATTTTCCATATCTGTAAGTTTTTTGTCAAATATCTCGGAAACGGAAGCTCGTACAGCAAATTTACCTGCATAGGGGAATGCTAACTGTAGAATTTGATGAGGAATCGAATGAGCCCATCTGCGAGGCTCTACGACTTTCGATTCAAAAGTTATAGCCGTTTGAACCACATAATTTTTCATATCTGTACGGTTTTTGTCCGATTTCAAGGACATTTGACACATCATTTTTCTAATCTGTACGGTTTTTGTCAAATATCTCGGAAACGGAAGCTCGTACAGCAAATTTACCTTTGGGGAATGCTAACTGTAGAATTTGATGAGGAATCGAATGAGCCCATCTACGAGGCTCTACGACTTTCGATTCAAAATGTAGCCGTTTGAACCACATACATTTTCATATCTGCACGGTTTTTGTCAAATATCTCGGAAACGGAAGCTCGTACAGCAAATTTACCTTCGGGGAATGCTAACTGTAGAATTTGATGAGGAATCGAATGAGCCCATCTGCGAGGCTCTACGACTTTCGATTCAAAAGTTATAGCCGTTTGAACCACATAATTTTCCATATCTGTACGGTTTTTGTCCGATTTCATGGACATTTGACACATCATTTTTCAAATCTGTACGGTTTTTGTCAAATATCTCGGAAACGGAAGCTCGTACAGCACATTTACCTGCATAGGGGAATGCTAACTGTAGAATTTGATGAGGAGTAGAATGAGCCCATCTGCGAGGCTCTACGACTTTCGATTCAAAAGTTATAGCCGTTTGAACCACATAATTTTTCATATCTGTACGGTTTTTGTCAAATATCTCGGAAACGGAAGCTCGTACAGCAAATTTACCTGCATAGGGGAATGCTAACTGTAGAATTTGATGAGGAATCGAATGAGCCCATCTGCGAGGCTCTACGACTTTCGATTCAAAAGTTATAGCCGTTTGAACCACATAATTTTTCATATCTGTACAGTTTTTGTCCGATTTCAAGGACATTTGACACATCATTTTTCTAATCTGTACGGTTTTTGTCAAATATCTCGGAAACGGAAGCTCGTACAGCAAATTTACCTTTGGGGAATGCTAACTGTAGAATTTGATGAGGAATCGAATGAGCCCATCTACGAGGCTCTACGACTTTCGATTCAAAATGTAGCCGTTTGAACCACATAATTTTTCATATCTGTACGGTTTTTGTCAAATATCTCGGAAACGGAAGCTCGTACAGCAAATTTACCTTTGGGGAATGCTAACTGTAGAATTTGATGAGGAATCGAATGAGCCCATCTACGAGGCTCTACGACTTTCGATTCAAAATGTAGCCGTTTGAACCACATAATTTTTCATATCTGTACGGTTTTTGTCAAATATCTCGGAAACGGAAGCTCGTACAGCAAATTTACCTTCGGGGAATGCTAACTGTAGAATTTGATGAGGAGTAGAATGAGCCCATCTGCGAGGCTCTACGACTTTCGATTCAAAAGTTATAGCCGTTTGAACCACATAATTTTTCATATCTGTACGGTTTTTGTCCGATTTCAAGGACATTTGACACATCATTTTTCTAATCTGTACGGTTTTTGTCAAATATCTCGGAAACGGAAGCTCGTACAGCAAATTTACCTGCATAGGGGAATGCTAACTGTAGAATTTGATGAGGAGTAGAATGAGCCCATCTGTGAGGCTCTACGACTTTCGATTCAAAAGTTATAGCCGTTTGAACCACATAATTTTTCATATCTGTACGGTTTTTGTCCGATTTCAAGGACATTTGACACATCATTTTTCTAATCTGTACGGTTTTTGTCAAATATCTCGGAAACGGAAGCTCGTACAGCAAATTTACCTTTGGGGAATGCTAACTGTAGAATTTGATGAGGAATCGAATGAGCCCATCTACGAGGCTCTACGACTTTCGATTCAAAATGTAGCCGTTTGAACCACATCATTTTTCATATCTGTACGGTTTTTGTCAAATATCTCGGAAACGGAAGCTCGTACAGCAAATTTACCTTTGGGGAATGCTAACTGTAGAATTTGATGAGGAATCGAATGAGCCCATCTACGAGGCTCTACGACTTTCGATTCAAAATGTAGCCGTTTGAACCACATAATTTTTCATATCTGTACGGTTTTTGTCAAATATCTCGGAAACGGAAGCTCGTACAGCAAATTTACCTTCGGGGAATGCTAACTGTAGAATTTGATGAGGAGTAGAATGAGCCCATCTGCGAGGCTCTACGACTTTCGATTCAAAAGTTATAGCCGTTTGAACCACATAATTTTCCATATCTGTACGGTTTTTGTCAAATATCTCGGAAACGGAAGCTCGTACAGCAAATTTACCTGCGTAGGGGAATGCTAACTGTAGAATTTGATGAGGAATCGAATGAGCCCATCTGCGAGGCTCTACGACTTTCGCTTCAAAAGTTATAGCCGTTTGAACCACATAATTTTTCATATCTGTATGGTTTTTGTCCGATTTCAAGGACATTTGACACATCATTTTTCTAATCTGTACGGTTTTTGTCAAATATCTCGGAAACGGAAGCTCGTACAGCAAATTTACCTGCATAGGGGAATGCTAACTGTAGAATTTGATGAGGAGTAGAATGAGCCCATCTGTGAGGCTCTACGACTTTCGATTCAAAAGTTATAGCCGTTTGAACCACATAATTTTTCATATCTGTACGGTTTTTGTCCGATTTCAAGGACATTTGACACATCATTTTTCTAATCTGTACGGTTTTTGTCAAATATCTCGGAAACGGAAGCTCGTACAGCAAATTTACCTTTGGGGAATGCTAACTGTAGAATTTGATGAGGAATCGAATGAGCCCATCTAGGAGGCTCTACGACTTTCGATTCAAAATGTAGCCGTTTGAACCACATAATTTTTCATATCTGTACGGTTTTTGTCAAATATCTCGGAAACGGAAGCTCGTACAGCAAATTTACCTTCGGGGAATGCTAACTGTAGAATTTGATGAGGAGTAGAATGAGCCCATCTGCGAGGCTCTACGACTTTCGATTCAAAAGTTATAGCCGTTTGAACCACATAATTTTCCATATCTGTACGGTTTTTGTCAAATATCTCGGAAACGGAAGCTCGTACAGCAAATTTACCTGCATAGGGGAATGCTAACTGTAGAATTTGATGAGGAATCGAATGAGCCCATCTGCGAGGCTCTACGACTTTCGCTTCAAAAGTTATAGCCGTTTGAACCACATAATTTTTCATATCTGTATGGTTTTTGTCCGATTTCAAGGACATTTGACACATCATTTTTCTAATCTGTACGGTTTTTGTCAAATATCTCGGAAACGGAAGCTCGTACAGCAAATTTACCTGCATAGGGGAATGCTAACTGTAGAATTTGATGAGGAGTAGAATGAGCCCATCTGTGAGGCTCTACGACTTTCGATTCAAAAGTTATAGCCGTTTGAACCACATAATTTTTCATATCTGTACGGTTTTTGTCCGATTTCAAGGACATTTGACACATCATTTTTCTAATCTGTACGGTTTTTGTCAAATATCTCGGAAACGGAAGCTCGTACAGCAAATTTACCTTTGGGGAATGCTAACTGTAGAATTTGATGAGGAATCGAATGAGCCCATCTAGGAGGCTCTACGACTTTCGATTCAAAATGTAGCCGTTTGAACCACATAATTTTTCATATCTGTACGGTTTTTGTCAAATATCTCGGAAACGGAAGCTCGTACAGCAAATTTACCTTCGGGGAATGCTAACTGTAGAATTTGATGAGGAGTAGAATGAGCCCATCTGCGAGGCTCTACGACTTTCGATTCAAAAGTTATAGCCGTTTGAACCACATAATTTTCCATATCTGTACGGTTTTTGTCAAATATCTCGGAAACGGAAGCTCGTACAGCAAATTTACCTGCATAGGGGAATGCTAACTGTAGAATTTGATGAGGAATCGAATGAGCCCATCTGCGAGGCTCTACGACTTTCGCTTCAAAAGTTATAGCCGTTTGAACCACATAATTTTTCATATCTGTATGGTTTTTGTCCGATTTCAAGGACATTTGACACATCATTTTTCTAATCTGTACGGTTTTTGTCAAATATCTCGGAAACGGAAGCTCGTACAGCAAATTTACCTGCATAGGGGAATGCTAACTGTAGAATTTGATGAGGAGTAGAATGAGCCCATCTGTGAGGCTCTACGACTTTCGATTCAAAAGTTATAGCCGTTTGAACCACATAATTTTTCATATCTGTACGGTTTTTGTCCGATTTCAAGGACATTTGACACATCATTTTTCTAATCTGTACGGTTTTTGTCAAATATCTCGGAAACGGAAGCTCGTAAAGCAAATTTACCTGCATAGGGGAATGCTAACTGTAGAATTTGATGAGGAGTAGAATGAGCCCATCTGTGACGCTCTACGACTTTCGATTCAAAAGTTATAGCCGTTTGAACCACATAATTTTTCATATCTGTACGGTTTTTGTCCGATTTCAAGGACATTTGACACATCATTTTTCTAATCTGTACGGTTTTTGTCAAATATCTCGGAAACGGAAGCTCGTACAGCAAATTTACCTTTGGGGAATGCTAACTGTAGAATTTGATGAGGAATCGAATGAGCCCATCTACGAGGCTCTACGACTTTCGATTCAAAATGTAGCCGTTTGAACCACATAATTTTTCATATCTGTACGGTTTTTGTCAAATATCTCGGAAACGGAAGCTCGTACAGCAAATTTACCTTCGGGGAATGCTAACTGTAGAATTTGATGAGGAATCGAATGAGCCCATCTGCGAGGCTCTACGACTTTCGATTCAAAAGTTATAGCCGTTTGAACCACATAATTTTCCATATCTGTAAGTTTTTTGTCAAATATCTCGGAAACGGAAGCTCGTACAGCAAATGTACCTGCATAGGGGAATGCTAACTGTAGAATTTGATGAGGAATCGAATGAGCCCATCTGCGAGGCTCTACGACTTTCGATTCAAAAGTTATAGCCGTTTGAACCACATAATTTTTCATATCTGTACGGTTTTTGTCCGATTTCAAGGACATTTGACACATCATTTTTCTAATCTGTACGGTTTTTGTCAAATATCTCGGAAACGGAAGCTCGTACAGCAAATTTACCTTTGGGGAATGCTAACTGTAGAATTTGATGAGGAATCGAATGAGCCCATCTACGAGGCTCTACGACTTTCGATTCAAAATGTAGCCGTTTGAACCACATACATTTTCATATCTGCACGGTTTTTGTCAAATATCTCGGAAACGGAAGCTCGTACAGCAAATTTACCTTCGGGGAATGCTAACTGTAGAATTTGATGAGGAATCGAATGAGCCCATCTGCGAGGCTCTACGACTTTCGATTCAAAAGTTATAGCCGTTTGAACCACATAATTTTCCATATCTGTACGGTTTTTGTCCGATTTCATGGACATTTGACACATCATTTTTCAAATCTGTACGGTTTTTGTCAAATATCTCGGAAACGGAAGCTCGTACAGCACATTTACCTGCATAGGGGAATGCTAACTGTAGAATTTGATGAGGAGTAGAATGAGCCCATCTGCGAGGCTCTACGACTTTCGATTCAAAAGTTATAGCCGTTTGAACCACATAATTTTTCATATCTGTACGGTTTTTGTCAAATATCTCGGAAACGGAAGCTCGTACAGCAAATTTACCTGCATAGGGGAATGCTAACTGTAGAATTTGATGAGGAATCGAATGAGCCCATCTGCGAGGCTCTACGACTTTCGATTCAAAAGTTATAGCCGTTTGAACCACATAATTTTTCATATCTGTACGGTTTTTGTCCGATTTCAAGGACATTTGACACATCATTTTTCTAATCTGTACGGTTTTTGTCAAATATCTCGGAAACGGAAGCTCGTACAGCAAATTTACCTTTGGGGAATGCTAACTGTAGAATTTGATGAGGAATCGAATGAGCCCATCTACGAGGCTCTACGACTTTCGATTCAAAATGTAGCCGTTTGAACCACATAATTTTTCATATCTGTACGGTTTTTGTCAAATATCTCGGAAACGGAAGCTCGTACAGCAAATTTACCTTTGGGGAATGCTAACTGTAGAATTTGATGAGGAATCGAATGAGCCCATCTGCGAGGCTCTACGACTTTCGCTTCAAAAGTTATAGCCGTTTGAACCACATAATTTTTCATATCTGTATGGTTTTTGTCCGATTTCAAGGACATTTGACACATCATTTTTCTAATCTGTACGGTTTTTGTCAAATATCTCGGAAACGGAAGCTCGTACAGCAAATTTACCTGCATAGGGGAATGCTAACTGTAGAATTTGATGAGGAATCGAATGAGCCCATCTGCGAGGCTCTACGACTTTCGCTTCAAAAGTTATAGCCGTTTGAACCACATAATTTTTCATATCTGTATGGTTTTTGTCCGATTTCAAGGACATTTGACACATCATTTTTCTAATCTGTACGGTTTTTGTCAAATATCTCGGAAACGGAAGCTCGTACAGCAAATTTACCTGCATAGGGGAATGCTAACTGTAGAATTTGATGAGGAGTAGAATGAGCCCATCTGTGAGGCTCTACGACTTTCGATTCAAAAGTTATAGCCGTTTGAACCACATAATTTTTCATATCTGTACGGTTTTTGTCCGATTTCAAGGACATTTGACACATCATTTTTCTAATCTGTACGGTTTTTGTCAAATATCTCGGAAACGGAAGCTCGTAAAGCAAATTTACCTGCATAGGGGAATGCTAACTGTAGAATTTGATGAGGAGTAGAATGAGCCCATCTGTGACGCTCTACGACTTTCGATTCAAAAGTTATAGCCGTTTGAACCACATAATTTTTCATATCTGTACGGTTTTTGTCCGATTTCAAGGACATTTGACACATCATTTTTCTAATCTGTACGGTTTTTGTCAAATATCTCGGAAAC
Organism: Borostomias antarcticus; assembly: GCF_949987555.1. Lineage (NCBI taxonomy): Eukaryota > Metazoa > Chordata > Actinopteri > Stomiiformes > Stomiidae > Borostomias > Borostomias antarcticus. Next base: position 28,145 of record NW_028176384.1, read on the forward strand.
GGAAGCTCGTACAGCAAATTTACCTTTGGGGAATGCTAACTGTAGAATTTGATGAGGAATCGAATGAGCCCATCTACGAGGCTCTACGACTTTCGATTCAAAATGTAGCCGTTTGAACCACATAATTTTTCATATCTGTACGGTTTTTGTCAAATATCTCGGAAACGGAAGCTCGTACAGCAAATTTACCTTCGGGGAATGCTAACTGTAGAATTTGATGAGGAATCGAATGAGCCCATCTGCGAGGCTCTACGACTTTCGATTCAAAAGTTATAGCCGTTTGAACCACATAATTTTCCATATCTGTACGTTTTTTGTCAAATATCTCGGAAACGGAAGCTCGTACAGCAAATGTACCTGCATAGGGGAATGCTAACTGTAGAATTTGATGAGGAATCGAATGAGCCCATCTGCGAGGCTCTACGACTTTCGATTCAAAAGTTATAGCCGTTTGAACCACATAATTTTTCATATCTGTACGGTTTTTGTCCGATTTCAAGGACATTTGACACATCATTTTTCTAATCTGTACGGTTTTTGTCAAATATCTCGGAAACGGAAGCTCGTACAGCAAATTTACCTTTGGGGAATGCTAACTGTAGAATTTGATGAGGAATCGAATGAGCCCATCTACGAGGCTCTACGACTTTCGATTCAAAATGTAGCCGTTTGAACCACATAATTTTTCATATCTGCACGGTTTTTGTCAAATATCTCGGAAACGGAAGCTCGTACAGCAAATTTACCTTCGGGGAATGCTAACTGTAGAATTTGATGAGGAATCGAATGAGCCCATCTGCGAGGCTCTACGACTTTCGATTCAAAAGTTATAGCCGTTTGAACCACATAATTTTCCATATCTGTACGGTTTTTGTCCGATTTCATGGACATTTGACACATCATTTTTCAAATCTGTACGGTTTTTGTCAAATATCTCGGAAACGGAAGCTCGTACAGCACATTTACCTGCATAGGGGAATGCTAACTGTAGAATTTGATGAGGAGTAGAATGAGCCCATCTGCGAGGCTCTACGACTTTCGATTCAAAAGTTATAGCCGTTTGAACCACATAATTTTTCATATCTGTACGGTTTTTGTCAAATATCTCGGAAACGGAAGCTCGTACAGCAAATTTACCTGCATAGGGGAATGCTAACTGTAGAATTTGATGAGGAATCGAATGAGCCCATCTGCGAGGCTCTACGACTTTCGATTCAAAAGTTATAGCCGTTTGAACCACATAATTTTTCATATCTGTACGGTTTTTGTCCGATTTCAAGGACATTTGACACATCATTTTTCTAATCTGTACGGTTTTTGTCAAATATCTCGGAAACGGAAGCTCGTACAGCAAATTTACCTTTGGGGAATGCTAACTGTAGAATTTGATGAGGAATCGAATGAGCCCATCTACGAGGCTCTACGACTTTCGATTCAAAATGTAGCCGTTTGAACCACATAATTTTTCATATCTGTACGGTTTTTGTCAAATATCTCGGAAACGGAAGCTCGTACAGCAAATTTACCTTCGGGGAATGCTAACTGTAGAATTTGATGAGGAATCGAATGAGCCCATCTGCGAGGCTCTACGACTTTCGATTCAAAAGTTATAGCCGTTTGAACCACATAATTTTCCATATCTGTACGTTTTTTGTCAAATATCTCGGAAACGGAAGCTCGTACAGCAAATGTACCTGCATAGGGGAATGCTAACTGTAGAATTTGATGAGGAATCGAATGAGCCCATCTGCGAGGCTCTACGACTTTCGATTCAAAAGTTATAGCCGTTTGAACCACATAATTTTTCATATCTGTACGGTTTTTGTCCGATTTCAAGGACATTTGACACATCATTTTTCTAATCTGTACGGTTTTTGTCAAATATCTCGGAAACGGAAGCTCGTACAGCAAATTTACCTTTGGGGAATGCTAACTGTAGAATTTGATGAGGAATCGAATGAGCCCATCTACGAGGCTCTACGACTTTCGATTCAAAATGTAGCCGTTTGAACCACATAATTTTTCATATCTGTACGGTTTTTGTCAAATATCTCGGAAACGGAAGCTCGTACAGCAAATTTACCTTCGGGGAATGCTAACTGTAGAATTTGATGAGGAATCGAATGAGCCCATCTGCGAGGCTCTACGACTTTCGATTCAAAAGTTATAGCCGTTTGAACCACATAATTTTCCATATCTGTACGGTTTTTGTCCGATTTCATGGACATTTGACACATCATTTTTCAAATCTGTACGGTTTTTGTCAAATATCTCGGAAACGGAAGCTCGTACAGCACATTTACCTGCATAGGGGAATGCTAACTGTAGAATTTGATGAGGAGTAGAATGAGCCCATCTGCGAGGCTCTACGACTTTCGATTCAAAAGTTATAGCCGTTTGAACCACATAATTTTTCATATCTGTACGGTTTTTGTCAAATATCTCGGAAACGGAAGCTCGTACAGCAAATTTACCTGCATAGGGGAATGCTAACTGTAGAATTTGATGAGGAATCGAATGAGCCCATCTGCGAGGCTCTACGACTTTCGATTCAAAAGTTATAGCCGTTTGAACCACATAATTTTTCATATCTGTACAGTTTTTGTCCGATTTCAAGGACATTTGACACATCATTTTTCTAATCTGTACGGTTTTTGTCAAATATCTCGGAAACTGAAGCTCGTACAGCAAATTTACCTTTGGGGAATGCTAACTGTAGAATTTGATGAGGAATCGAATGAGCCCATCTACGAGGCTCTACGACTTTCGATTCAAAATGTAGCCGTTTGAACCACATAATTTTTCATATCTGTACGGTTTTTGTCAAATATCTCGGAAACGGAAGCTCGTACAGCAAATTTACCTGCATAGGGGAATGCTAACTGTAGAATTTGATGAGGAATCGAATGAGCCCATCTGCGAGGCTCTACGACTTTCGATTCAAAAGTTATAGCCGTTTGAACCACATAATTTTTCATATCTGTACAGTTTTTGTCCGATTTCAAGGACATTTGACACATCATTTTTCTAATCTGTACGGTTTTTGTCAAATATCTCGGAAACGGAAGCTCGTACAGCAAATTTACCTTTGGGGAATGCTAACTGTAGAATTTGATGAGGAATCGAATGAGCCCATCTACGAGGCTCTACGACTTTCGATTCAAAAGTTATAGCCGTTTGAACCACATAATTTTTCATATCTGTACGGTTTTTGTCCGATTTCAAGGACATTTGACACATCATTTTTCTAATCTGTACGGTTTTTGTCAAATATCTCGGAAACGGAAGCTCGTACAGCAAATTTACCTGCATAGGGGAATGCTAACTGTAGAATTTGATGAGGAGTAGAATGAGCCCATCTGTGAGGCTCTACGACTTTCGATTCAAAAGTTATAGCCGTTTGAACCACATAATTTTTCATATCTGTACGGTTTTTGTCCGATTTCAAGGACATTTGACACATCATTTTTCTAATCTGTACGGTTTTTGTCAAATATCTCGGAAACGGAAGCTCGTACAGCAAATTTACCTTTGGGGAATGCTAACTGTAGAATTTGATGAGGAATCGAATGAGCCCATCTACGAGGCTCTACGACTTTCGATTCAAAATGTAGCCGTTTGAACCACATAATTTTTCATATCTGCACGGTTTTTGTCAAATATCTCGGAAACGGAAGCTCGTACAGCAAATTTACCTTCGGGGAATGCTAACTGTAGAATTTGATGAGGAATCGAATGAGCCCATCTGCGAGGCTCTACGACTTTCGATTCAAAAGTTATAGCCGTTTGAACCACATAATTTTCCATATCTGTACGGTTTTTGTCCGATTTCATGGACATTTGACACATCATTTTTCAAATCTGTACGGTTTTTGTCAAATATCTCGGAAACGGAAGCTCGTACAGCACATTTACCTGCATAGGGGAATGCTAACTGTAGAATTTGATGAGGAGTAGAATGAGCCCATCTGCGAGGCTCTACGACTTTCGATTCAAAAGTTATAGCCGTTTGAACCACATAATTTTTCATATCTGTACGGTTTTTGTCAAATATCTCGGAAACGGAAGCTCGTACAGCAAATTTACCTGCATAGGGGAATGCTAACTGTAGAATTTGATGAGGAATCGAATGAGCCCATCTGCGAGGCTCTACGACTTTCGATTCAAAAGTTATAGCCGTTTGAACCACATAATTTTTCATATCTGTACGGTTTTTGTCCGATTTCAAGGACATTTGACACATCATTTTTCTAATCTGTACGGTTTTTGTCAAATATCTCGGAAACGGAAGCTCATACAGCAAATTTACCTTTGGGGAATGCTAACTGTAGAATTTGATGAGGAATCGAATGAGCCCATCTACGAGTCTCTACGACTTTCGATTCAAAATGTAGCCGTTTGAACCACATAATTTTTCATATCTGTACGGTTTTTGTCAAATATCTCGGAAACGGAAGCTCGTACAGCAAATTTACCTTCGGGGAATGCTAACTGTAGAATTTGATGAGGAATCGAATGAGCCCATCTGCGAGGCTCTACGACTTTCGATTCAAAAGTTATAGCCGTTTGAACCACATAATTTTCCATATCTGTACGTTTTTTGTCAAATATCTCGGAAACGGAAGCTCGTACAGCAAATTTACCTGCATAGGGGAATGCTAACTGTAGAATTTGATGAGGAATCGAATGAGCCTATCTGCGAGGCTCTACGACTTTCGATTCAAAAGTTATAGCCGTTTGAACCACATAATTTTTCATATCTGTACGGTTTTTGTCCGATTTCAAGGACATTTGACACATAATTTTTCTAATCTGTACGGTTTTTGTCAAATATCTCGGAAACGGAAGCTCGTACAGCAAATTTACCTTTGGGGAATGCTAACTGTAGAATTTGATGAGGAATCGAATGAGCCCATCTACGAGGCTCTACGACTTTCGATTCAAAATGTAGCCGTTTGAACCACATAATTTTTCATATCTGCACGGTTTTTGTCAAATATCTCGGAAACGGAAGCTCGTACAGCAAATTTACCTTCGGGGAATGCTAACTGTAGAATTTGATGAGGAATCGAATGAGCCCATCTGCGAGGCTCTACGACTTTCGATTCAAAAGTTATAGCCGTTTGAACCACATAATTTTCCATATCTGTACGGTTTTTGTCCGATTTCATGGACATTTGACACATCATTTTTCAAATCTGTACGGTTTTTGTCAAATATCTCGGAAACGGAAGCTCGTACAGCACATTTACCTGCATAGGGGAATGCTAACTGTAGAATTTGATGAGGAGTAGAATGAGCCCATCTGCGAGGCTCTACGACTTTCGATTCAAAAGTTATAGCCGTTTGAACCACATAATTTTTCATATCTGTACGGTTTTTGTCAAATATCTCGGAAACGGAAGCTCGTACAGCAAATTTACCTGCATAGGGGAATGCTAACTGTAGAATTTGATGAGGAATCGAATGAGCCCATCTGCGAGGCTCTACGACTTTCGATTCAAAAGTTATAGCCGTTTGAACCACATAATTTTTCATATCTGTACGGTTTTTGTCCGATTTCAAGGACATTTGACACATCATTTTTCTAATCTGTACGGTTTTTGTCAAATATCTCGGAAACGGAAGCTCGTACAGCAAATTTACCTTTGGGGAATGCTAACTGTAGAATTTGATGAGGAATCGAATGAGCCCATCTACGAGGCTCTACGACTTTCGATTCAAAATGTAGCCGTTTGAACCACATAATTTTTCATATCTGTACGGTTTTTGTCAAATATCTCGGAAACGGAAGCTCGTACAGCAAATTTACCTTCGGGGAATGCTAACTGTAGAATTTGATGAGGAATCGAATGAGCCCATCTGCGAGGCTCTACGACTTTCGATTCAAAAGTTATAGCCGTTTGAACCACATAATTTTCCATATCTGTACGGTTTTTGTCCGATTTCATGGACATTTGACACATCATTTTTCAAATCTGTACGGTTTTTGTCAAATATCTCGGAAACGGAAGCTCGTACAGCACATTTACCTGCATAGGGGAATGCTAACTGTAGAATTTGATGAGGAGTAGAATGAGCCCATCTGCGAGGCTCTACGACTTTCGATTCAAAAGTTATAGCCGTTTGAACCACATAATTTTTCATATCTGTACGGTTTTTGTCAAATATCTCGGAAACGGAAGCTCGTACAGCAAATTTACCTGCGTAGGGGAATGCTAACTGTAGAATTTGATGAGGAATCGAATGAGCCCATCTGCGAGGCTCTACGACTTTCGATTCAAAAGTTATAGCCGTTTGAACCACATAATTTTTCATATCTGTACAGTTTTTGTCCGATTTCAAGGACATTTGACACATCATTTTTCTAATCTGTACGGTTTTTGTCAAATATCTCGGAAACTGAAGCTCGTACAGCAAATTTACCTTTGGGGAATGCTAACTGTAGAATTTGATGAGGAATCGAATGAGCCCATCTACGAGGCTCTACGACTTTCGATTCAAAATGTAGCCGTTTGAACCACATAATTTTTCATATCTGTACGGTTTTTGTCAAATATCTCGGAAACGGAAGCTCGTACAGCAAATTTACCTGCATAGGGGAATGCTAACTGTAGAATTTGATGAGGAATCGAATGAGCCCATCTGCGAGGCTCTACGACTTTCGATTCAAAAGTTATAGCCGTTTGAACCACATAATTTTTCATATCTGTACAGTTTTTGTCCGATTTCAAGGACATTTGACACATCATTTTTCTAATCTGTACGGTTTTTGTCAAATATCTCGGAAACGGAAGCTCGTACAGCAAATTTACCTTTGGGGAATGCTAACTGTAGAATTTGATGAGGAATCGAATGAGCCCATCTACGAGGCTCTACGACTTTCGATTCAAAAGTTATAGCCGTTTGAACCACATAATTTTTCATATCTGTACGGTTTTTGTCCGATTTCAAGGACATTTGACACATCATTTTTCTAATCTGTACGGTTTTTGTCAAATATCTCGGAAACGGAAGCTCGTACAGCAAATTTACCTGCATAGGGGAATGCTAACTGTAGAATTTGATGAGGAGTAGAATGAGCCCATCTGTGAGGCTCTACGACTTTCGATTCAAAAGTTATAGCCGTTTGAACCACATAATTTTTCATATCTGTACGGTTTTTGTCCGATTTCAAGGACATTTGACACATCATTTTTCTAATCTGTACGGTTTTTGTCAAATATCTCGGAAACGGAAGCTCGTACAGCAAATTTACCTTTGGGGAATGCTAACTGTAGAATTTGATGAGGAATCGAATGAGCCCATCTACGAGGCTCTACGACTTTCGATTCAAAATGTAGCCGTTTGAACCACATAATTTTTCATATCTGTACGGTTTTTGTCAAATATCTCGGAAACGGAAGCTCGTACAGCAAATTTACCTTTGGGGAATGCTAACTGTAGAATTTGATGAGGAATCGAATGAGCCCATCTGCGAGGCTCTACGACTTTCGATTCAAAAGTTATAGCCGTTTGAACCACATAATTTTCCATATCTGTACGGTTTTTGTCCGATTTCATGGACATTTGACACATCATTTTTCAAATCTGTACGGTTTTTGTCAAATATCTCGGAAACGGAAGCTCGTACAGCAAATTTACCTGCATAGGGGAATGCTAACTGTAGAATTTGATGAGGAGTAGAATGAGCCCATCTGCGAGGCTCTATGACTTTCGATTCAAAAGTTATAGCCGTTTGAACCACATAATTTTTCATATCTGTACGGTTTTTGTCAAATATCTCGGAAACGGAAGCTCGTACAGCAAATTTACCTGCATAGGGGAATGCTAACTGTAGAATTTGATGAGGAATCGAATGAGCCCATCTGCGAGGCTCTACGACTTTCGATTCAAAAGTTATAGCCGTTTGAACCACATAATTTTTCATATCTGTACAGTTTTTGTCCGATTTCAAGGACATTTGACACATCATTTTTCTAATCTGTACGGTTTTTGTCAAATATCTCGGAAACGGAAGCTCGTACAGCAAATTTACCTTTGGGGAATGCTAACTGTAGAATTTGATGAGGAATCGAATGAGCCCATCTACGAGGCTCTACGACTTTCGATTCAAAATGTAGCCGTTTGAACCACATAATTTTTCATATCTGTACGGTTTTTGTCAAATATCTCGGAAACGGAAGCTCGTACAGCAAATTTACCTTTGGGGAATGCTAACTGTAGAATTTGATGAGGAATCGAATGAGCCCATCTACGAGGCTCTACGACTTTCGATTCAAAATGTAGCCGTTTGAACCACATAATTTTTCATATCTGCACGGTTTTTGTCAAATATCTCGGAAACGGAAGCTCGTACAGCAAATTTACCTTCGGGGAATGCTAACTGTAGAATTTGATGAGGAATCGAATGAGCCCATCTGCGAGGCTCTACGACTTTCGATTCAAAAGTTATAGCCGTTTGAACCACATAATTTTCCATATCTGTACGGTTTTTGTCCGATTTCATGGACATTTGACACATCATTTTTCAAATCTGTACGGTTTTTGTCAAATATCTCGGAAACGGAAGCTCGTACAGCACATTTACCTGCATAGGGGAATGCTAACTGTAGAATTTGATGAGGAGTAGAATGAGCCCATCTGCGAGGCTCTACGACTTTCGATTCAAAAGTTATAGCCGTTTGAACCACATAATTTTTCATATCTGTACGGTTTTTGTCAAATATCTCGGAAACGGAAGCTCGTACAGCAAATTTACCTGCATAGGGGAATGCTAACTGTAGAATTTGATGAGGAATCGAATGAGCCCATCTGCGAGGCTCTACGACTTTCGATTCAAAAGTTATAGCCGTTTGAACCACATAATTTTTCATATCTGTACAGTTTTTGTCCGATTTCAAGGACATTTGACACATCATTTTTCTAATCTGTACGGTTTTTGTCAAATATCTCGGAAACGGAAGCTCGTACAGCAAATTTACCTTTGGGGAATGCTAACTGTAGAATTTGATGAGGAATCGAATGAGCCCATCTACGAGGCTCTACGACTTTCGATTCAAAATGTAGCCGTTTGAACCACATAATTTTTCATATCTGTACGGTTTTTGTCAAATATCTCGGAAACGGAAGCTCGTACAGCAAATTTACCTTTGGGGAATGCTAACTGTAGAATTTGATGAGGAATCGAATGAGCCCATCTACGAGGCTCTACGACTTTCGATTCAAAAGTTATAGCCGTTTGAACCACATAATTTTTCATATCTGTACGGTTTTTGTCCGATTTCAAGGACATTTGACACATCATTTTTCTAATCTGTACGGTTTTTGTCAAATATCTCGGAAACGGAAGCTCGTACAGCAAATTTACCTGCATAGGGGAATGCTAACTGTAGAATTTGATGAGGAGTAGAATGAGCCCATCTGTGAGGCTCTACGACTTTCGATTCAAAAGTTATAGCCGTTTGAACCACATAATTTTTCATATCTGTACGGTTTTTGTCCGATTTCAAGGACATTTGACACATCATTTTTCTAATCTGTACGGTTTTTGTCAAATATCTCGGAAACGGAAGCTCGTACAGCAAATTTACCTTTGGGGAATGCTAACTGTAGAATTTGATGAGGAATCGAATGAGCCCATCTGCGAGGCTCTACGACTTTCGATTCAAAAGTTATAGCCGTTTGAACCACATAATTTTCCATATCTGTACGGTTTTTGTCCGATTTCATGGACATTTGACACATCATTTTTCAAATCTGTACGGTTTTTGTCAAATATCTCGGAAACGGAAGCTCGTACAGCAAATTTACCTGCATAGGGGAATGCTAACTGTAGAATTTGATGAGGAGTAGAATGAGCCCATCTGCGAGGCTCTATGACTTTCGATTCAAAAGTTATAGCCGTTTGAACCACATAATTTTTCATATCTGTACGGTTTTTGTCAAATATCTCGGAAACGGAAGCTCGTACAGCAAATTTACCTGCGTAGGGGAATGCTAACTGTAGAATTTGATGAGGAATCGAATGAGCCCATCTGCGAGGCTCTACGACTTTCGATTCAAAAGTTATAGCCGTTTGAACCACATAATTTTTCATATCTGTACAGTTTTTGTCCGATTTCAAGGACATTTGACACATCATTTTTCTAATCTGTACGGTTTTTGTCAAATATCTCGGAAACGGAAGCTCGTACAGCAAATTTACCTTTGGGGAATGCTAACTGTAGAATTTGATGAGGAATCGAATGAGCCCATCTATGAGGCTCTACGACTTTCGATTCAAAATGTAGCCGTTTGAACCACATAATTTTTCATATCTGTACGGTTTTTGTCAAATATCTCGGAAACGGAAGCTCGTACAGCAAATTTATCTGCATAGGGGACTGCTAACTGTAGAATTTGATGAGGAATCGAATGAGCCCATCTGCGAGGCTCTACGACTTTCGATTCAAAAGTTATAGCCGTTTGAGCCACATCATTTTTCATATCTGTTTGGTTTTTGTCAAATATCTCGGAAACCGAAGCTCGTACAGCAAATTTACCTGCATAGGGGACTGCTAACTGTAGAATTTGATGAGGAATCGAATGAGCCCATCTACGAGGCTCTACGACTTTCGATTCAAAATGTAGCCGTTTGAACCACATAATTTTTCATATCTGTACGGTTTTTGTCAAATATCTCGGAAACGGAAGCTCGTACAGCAAATTTACCTTCGGGGAATGCTAACTGTAGAATTTGATGAGGAGTAGAATGAGCCCATCTGCGAGGCTCTACGACTTTCGATTCAAAAGTTATAGCCGTTTGAACCACATAATTTTCCATATCTGTACGGTTTTTGTCAAATATCTCGGAAACGGAAGCTCGTACAGCAAATTTACCTGCGTAGGGGAATGCTAACTGTAGAATTTGATGAGGAATCGAATGAGCCCATCTGCGAGGCTCTACGACTTTCGATTCAAAAGTTATAGCCGTTTGAACCACATAATTTTTCATATCTGTACGGTTTTTGTCCGATTTCAAGGACATTTGACACATCATTTTTCTAATCTGTACGGTTTTTGTCAAATATCTCGGAAACGGAAGCTCGTACAGCAAATTTACCTTTGGGGAATGCTAACTGTAGAATTTGATGAGGAATCGAATGAGCCCATCTACGAGGCTCTACGACTTTCGATTCAAAATGTAGCCGTTTGAACCACATAATTTTTCATATCTGTACGGTTTTTGTCAAATATCTCGGAAACGGAAGCTCGTACAGCAAATTTACCTTTGGGGAATGCTAACTGTAGAATTTGATGAGGAATCGAATGAGCCCATCTACGAGGCTCTACGACTTTCGATTCAAAATGTAGCCGTTTGAACCACATAATTTTTCATATCTGTACGGTTTTTGTCAAATATCTCGGAAACGGAAGCTCGTACAGCAAATTTACCTGCATAGGGGAATGCTAACTGTAGAATTTGATGAGGAATCGAATGAGCCCATCTGCGAGGCTCTACGACTTTCGATTCAAAAGTTATAGCCGTTTGAACCACATAATTTTTCATATCTGTACAGTTTTTGTCCGATTTCAAGGACATTTGACACATCATTTTTCTAATCTGTACGGTTTTTGTCAAATATCTCGGAAACGGAAGCTCGTACAGCAAATTTACCTTTGGGGAATGCTAACTGTAGAATTTGATGAGGAATCGAATGAGCCCATCTACGAGGCTCTACGACTTTCGATTCAAAATGTAGCCGTTTGAACCACATAATTTTTCTAATCTGTACGGTTTTTGTCAAATATCTCGGAAACGGAAGCTCGTACAGCAAATTTACCTTTGGGGAATGCTAACTGTAGAATTTGATTAGGAATCGAATGAGCCCATCTACGAGGCTCTACGACTTTCGATTCAAAAGTTATAGCCGTTTGAACCACATAATTTTTCATATCTGTATGGTTTTTGTCCGATTTCAAGGACATTTGACACATCATTTTTCTAATCTGTACGGTTTTTGTCAAATATCTCGGAAACGGAAGCTCGTACAGCAAATTTACCTGCATAGGGGAATGCTAACTGTAGAATTTGATGAGGAGTAGAATGAGCCCATCTGTGAGGCTCTACGACTTTCGATTCAAAAGTTATAACCGTTTGAACCACATAATTTTTCATATCTGTACGGTTTTTGTCCGATTTCAAGGACATTTGACACATCATTTTTCTAATCTGTACGGTTTTTGTCAAATATCTCGGAAACGGAAGCTCGTACAGCAAATTTACCTTTGGGGAATGCTAACTGTAGAATTTGATGAGGAATCGAATGAGCCCATCTACGAGGCTCTACGACTTTCGATTCAAAATGTAGCCGTTTGAACCACATAATTTTTCATATCTGTACGGTTTTTGTCAAATATCTCGGAAACGGAAGCTCGTACAGCAAATTTACCTTTGGGGAATGCTAACTGTAGAATTTGATGAGGAATCGAATGAGCCCATCTGCGAGGCTCTACGACTTTCGATTCAAAAGTTATAGCCGTTTGAACCACATAATTTTCCATATCTGTACGGTTTTTGTCCGATTTCATGGACATTTGACACATCATTTTTCAAATCTGTACGGTTTTTGTCAAATATCTCGGAAACGGAAGCTCGTACAGCAAATTTACCTGCATAGGGGAATGCTAACTGTAGAATTTGATGAGGAGTAGAATGAGCCCATCTGCGAGGCTCTATGACTTTCGATTCAAAAGTTATAGCCGTTTGAACCACATAATTTTTCATATCTGTACGGTTTTTGTCAAATATCTCGGAAACGGAAGCTCGTACAGCAAATTTACCTGCATAGGGGAATGCTAACTGTAGAATTTGATGAGGAGTAGAATGAGCCCATCTGCGAGGCTCTACGACTTTCGATTCAAAAGTTATAGCTGTTTGAACCACATAATTTTCCATATCTGTACGGTTTTTGTCAAATATCTCGGAAACGGAAGCTCGTACAGCAAATTTACCTTCGGGGAATGCTAACTGTAGAATTTGATGAGGAGTAGAATGAGCCCATCTGCGAGGCTCTACGACTTTCGATTCAAAAGTTATAGCCGTTTGAACCACATAATTTTCCATATCTGTACGGTTTTTGTCAAATATCTCGGAAACGGAAGCTCGTACAGCAAATTTATCTGCATAGGGGACTGCTAACTGTAGAATTTGATGAGGAATCGAATGAGCCCATCTGCGAGGCTCTACGACTTTCGATTCAAAAGTTATAGCCGTTTGAGCCACATCATTTTTCATATCTGTTTGGTTTTTGTCAAATATCTCGGAAACCGAAGCTCGTACAGCAAATTTACCTGCATAGGGGACTGCTAACTGTAGAATTTGATGAGGAATCGAATGAGCCCATCTACGAGGCTCTACGACTTTCGATTCAAAATGTAGCCGTTTGAACCACATAATTTTTCATATCTGTACGGTTTTTGTCAAATATCTCGGAAACGGAAGCTCGTACAGCAAATTTACCTTCGGGGAATGCTAACTGTAGAATTTGATGAGGAGTAGAATGAGCCCATCTGCGAGGCTCTACGACTTTCGATTCAAAAGTTATAGCCGTTTGAACCACATAATTTTCCATATCTGTACGGTTTTTGTCAAATATCTCGGAAACGGAAGCTCGTACAGCAAATTTACCTGCGTAGGGGAATGCTAACTGTAGAATTTGATGAGGAATCGAATGAGCCCATCTGCGAGGCTCTACGACTTTCGCTTCAAAAGTTATAGCCGTTTGAACCACATAATTTTTCATATCTGTATGGTTTTTGTCCGATTTCAAGGACATTTGACACATCATTTTTCTAATCTGTACGGTTTTTGTCAAATATCTCGGAAACGGAAGCTCGTACAGCAAATTTACCTGCATAGGGGAATGCTAACTGTAGAATTTGATGAGGAGTAGAATGAGCCCATCTGTGAGGCTCTACGACTTTCGATTCAAAAGTTATAGCCGTTTGAACCACATAATTTTTCATATCTGTACGGTTTTTGTCCGATTTCAAGGACATTTGACACATCATTTTTCTAATCTGTACGGTTTTTGTCAAATATCTCGGAAACGGAAGCTCGTAAAGCAAATTTACCTGCATAGGGGAAGGCTAACTGTAGAATTTGATGAGGAGTAGAATGAGCCCATCTGTGACGCTCTACGACTTTCGATTCAAAAGTTATAGCCGTTTGAACCACATCATTTTTCATATCTGTACGGTTTTTGTCCGATTTCAAGGACATTTGACACATCATTTTTCTAATCTGTACGGTTTTTGTCAAATATCTCGGAAACGGAAGCTCGTACAGCAAATTTACCTTTGGGGAATGCTAACTGTAGAATTTGATGAGGAATCGAATGAGCCCATCTACGAGGCTCTACGACTTTCGATTCAAAATGTAGCCGTTTGAACCACATAATTTTTCATATCTGTACGGTTTTTGTCAAATATCTCGGAAACGGAAGCTCGTACAGCAAATTTACCTTCGGGGAATGCTAACTGTAGAATTTGATGAGGAATCGAATGAGCCCATCTGCGAGGCTCTACGACTTTCGATTCAAAAGTTATAGCCGTTTGAACCACATAATTTTCCATATCTGTAAGTTTTTTGTCAAATATCTCGGAAACGGAAGCTCGTACAGCAAATTTACCTGCATAGGGGAATGCTAACTGTAGAATTTGATGAGGAATCGAATGAGCCCATCTGCGAGGCTCTACGACTTTCGATTCAAAAGTTATAGCCGTTTGAACCACATAATTTTTCATATCTGTACGGTTTTTGTCCGATTTCAAGGACATTTGACACATCATTTTTCTAATCTGTACGGTTTTTGTCAAATATCTCGGAAACGGAAGCTCGTACAGCAAATTTACCTTTGGGGAATGCTAACTGTAGAATTTGATGAGGAATCGAATGAGCCCATCTACGAGGCTCTACGACTTTCGATTCAAAATGTAGCCGTTTGAACCACATACATTTTCATATCTGCACGGTTTTTGTCAAATATCTCGGAAACGGAAGCTCGTACAGCAAATTTACCTTCGGGGAATGCTAACTGTAGAATTTGATGAGGAATCGAATGAGCCCATCTGCGAGGCTCTACGACTTTCGATTCAAAAGTTATAGCCGTTTGAACCACATAATTTTCCATATCTGTACGGTTTTTGTCCGATTTCATGGACATTTGACACATCATTTTTCAAATCTGTACGGTTTTTGTCAAATATCTCGGAAACGGAAGCTCGTACAGCACATTTACCTGCATAGGGGAATGCTAACTGTAGAATTTGATGAGGAGTAGAATGAGCCCATCTGCGAGGCTCTACGACTTTCGATTCAAAAGTTATAGCCGTTTGAACCACATAATTTTTCATATCTGTACGGTTTTTGTCAAATATCTCGGAAACGGAAGCTCGTACAGCAAATTTACCTGCATAGGGGAATGCTAACTGTAGAATTTGATGAGGAATCGAATGAGCCCATCTGCGAGGCTCTACGACTTTCGATTCAAAAGTTATAGCCGTTTGAACCACATAATTTTTCATATCTGTACGGTTTTTGTCCGATTTCAAGGACATTTGACACATCATTTTTCTAATCTGTACGGTTTTTGTCAAATATCTCGGAAACGGAAGCTCGTACAGCAAATTTACCTTTGGGGAATGCTAACTGTAGAATTTGATGAGGAATCGAATGAGCCCATCTACGAGGCTCTACGACTTTCGATTCAAAATGTAGCCGTTTGAACCACATAATTTTTCATATCTGTACGGTTTTTGTCAAATATCTCGGAAACGGAAGCTCGTACAGCAAATTTACCTTTGGGGAATGCTAACTGTAGAATTTGATGAGGAATCGAATGAGCCCATCTACGAGGCTCTACGACTTTCGATTCAAAATGTAGCCGTTTGAACCACATAATTTTTCATATCTGTACGGTTTTTGTCAAATATCTCGGAAACGGAAGCTCGTACAGCAAATTTACCTTCGGGGAATGCTAACTGTAGAATTTGATGAGGAGTAGAATGAGCCCATCTGCGAGGCTCTACGACTTTCGATTCAAAAGTTATAGCCGTTTGAACCACATAATTTTCCATATCTGTACGGTTTTTGTCAAATATCTCGGAAACGGAAGCTCGTACAGCAAATTTACCTGCGTAGGGGAATGCTAACTGTAGAATTTGATGAGGAATCGAATGAGCCCATCTGCGAGGCTCTACGACTTTCGATTCAAAAGTTATAGCCGTTTGAACCACATAATTTTTCATATCTGTACGGTTTTTGTCCGATTTCAAGGACATTTGACACATCATTTTTCTAATCTGTACGGTTTTTGTCAAATATCTCGGAAACGGAAGCTCGTACAGCAAATTTACCTTTGGGGAATGCTAACTGTAGAATTTGATGAGGAATCGAATGAGCCCATCTACGAGGCTCTACGACTTTCGATTCAAAATGTAGCCGTTTGAACCACATAATTTTTCATATCTGTACGGTTTTTGTCAAATATCTCGGAAACGGAAGCTCGTACAGCAAATTTACCTTTGGGGAATGCTAACTGTAGAATTTGATGAGGAATCGAATGAGCCCATCTACGAGGCTCTACGACTTTCGATTCAAAATGTAGCCGTTTGAACCACATAATTTTTCATATCTGTACGGTTTTTGTCAAATATCTCGGAAACGGAAGCTCGTACAGCAAATTTACCTGCATAGGGGAATGCTAACTGTAGAATTTGATGAGGAATCGAATGAGCCCATCTGCGAGGCTCTACGACTTTCGATTCAAAAGTTATAGCCGTTTGAACCACATAATTTTTCATATCTGTACAGTTTTTGTCCGATTTCAAGGACATTTGACACATCATTTTTCTAATCTGTACGGTTTTTGTCAAATATCTCGGAAACGGAAGCTCGTACAGCAAATTTACCTTTGGGGAATGCTAACTGTAGAATTTGATGAGGAATCGAATGAGCCCATCTACGAGGCTCTACGACTTTCGATTCAAAATGTAGCCGTTTGAACCACATAATTTTTCTAATCTGTACGGTTTTTGTCAAATATCTCGGAAACGGAAGCTCGTACAGCAAATTTACCTTTGGGGAATGCTAACTGTAGAATTTGATTAGGAATCGAATGAGCCCATCTACGAGGCTCTACGACTTTCGATTCAAAAGTTATAGCCGTTTGAACCACATAATTTTTCATATCTGTATGGTTTTTGTCCGATTTCAAGGACATTTGACACATCATTTTTCTAATCTGTACGGTTTTTGTCAAATATCTCGGAAACGGAAGCTCGTACAGCAAATTTACCTGCATAGGGGAATGCTAACTGTAGAATTTGATGAGGAGTAGAATGAGCCCATCTGTGAGGCTCTACGACTTTCGATTCAAAAGTTATAACCGTTTGAACCACATAATTTTTCATATCTGTACGGTTTTTGTCCGATTTCAAGGACATTTGACACATCATTTTTCTAATCTGTACGGTTTTTGTCAAATATCTCGGAAACGGAAGCTCGTACAGCAAATTTACCTTTGGGGAATGCTAACTGTAGAATTTGATGAGGAATCGAATGAGCCCATCTACGAGGCTCTACGACTTTCGATTCAAAATGTAGCCGTTTGAACCACATAATTTTTCATATCTGTACGGTTTTTGTCAAATATCTCGGAAACGGAAGCTCGTACAGCAAATTTACCTTTGGGGAATGCTAACTGTAGAATTTGATGAGGAATCGAATGAGCCCATCTGCGAGGCTCTACGACTTTCGATTCAAAAGTTATAGCCGTTTGAACCACATAATTTTCCATATCTGTACGGTTTTTGTCCGATTTCATGGACATTTGACACATCATTTTTCAAATCTGTACGGTTTTTGTCAAATATCTCGGAAACGGAAGCTCGTACAGCAAATTTACCTGCATAGGGGAATGCTAACTGTAGAATTTGATGAGGAGTAGAATGAGCCCATCTGCGAGGCTCTATGACTTTCGATTCAAAAGTTATAGCCGTTTGAACCACATAATTTTTCATATCTGTACGGTTTTTGTCAAATATCTCGGAAACGGAAGCTCGTACAGCAAATTTACCTGCATAGGGGAATGCTAACTGTAGAATTTGATGAGGAGTAGAATGAGCCCATCTGCGAGGCTCTACGACTTTCGATTCAAAAGTTATAGCTGTTTGAACCACATAATTTTCCATATCTGTACGGTTTTTGTCAAATATCTCGGAAACGGAAGCTCGTACAGCAAATTTACCTTCGGGGAATGCTAACTGTAGAATTTGATGAGGAGTAGAATGAGCCCATCTGCGAGGCTCTACGACTTTCGATTCAAAAGTTATAGCCGTTTGAACCACATAATTTTCCATATCTGTACGGTTTTTGTCAAATATCTCGGAAACGGAAGCTCGTACAGCAAATTTATCTGCATAGGGGACTGCTAACTGTAGAATTTGATGAGGAATCGAATGAGCCCATCTGCGAGGCTCTACGACTTTCGATTCAAAAGTTATAGCCGTTTGAGCCACATCATTTTTCATATCTGTTTGGTTTTTGTCAAATATCTCGGAAACCGAAGCTCGTACAGCAAATTTACCTGCATAGGGGACTGCTAACTGTAGAATTTGATGAGGAATCGAATGAGCCCATCTACGAGGCTCTACGACTTTCGATTCAAAATGTAGCCGTTTGAACCACATAATTTTTCATATCTGTACGGTTTTTGTCAAATATCTCGGAAACGGAAGCTCGTACAGCAAATTTACCTTCGGGGAATGCTAACTGTAGAATTTGATGAGGAGTAGAATGAGCCCATCTGTGAGGCTCTACGACTTTCGATTCAAAAGTTATAGCCGTTTGAACCACATAATTTTTCATATCTGTACGGTTTTTGTCCGATTTCAAGGACATTTGACACATCATTTTTCTAATCTGTACGGTTTTTGTCAAATATCTCGGAAACGGAAGCTCGTAAAGCAAATTTACCTGCATAGGGGAAGGCTAACTGTAGAATTTGATGAGGAGTAGAATGAGCCCATCTGTGACGCTCTACGACTTTCGATTCAAAAGTTATAGCCGTTTGAACCACATCATTTTTCATATCTGTACGGTTTTTGTCCGATTTCAAGGACATTTGACACATCATTTTTCTAATCTGTACGGTTTTTGTCAAATATCTCGGAAACGGAAGCTCGTACAGCAAATTTACCTTTGGGGAATGCTAACTGTAGAATTTGATGAGGAATCGAATGAGCCCATCTACGAGGCTCTACGACTTTCGATTCAAAATGTAGCCGTTTGAACCACATAATTTTTCATATCTGTACGGTTTTTGTCAAATATCTCGGAAACGGAAGCTCGTACAGCAAATTTACCTTCGGGGAATGCTAACTGTAGAATTTGATGAGGAATCGAATGAGCCCATCTGCGAGGCTCTACGACTTTCGATTCAAAAGTTATAGCCGTTTGAACCACATAATTTTCCATATCTGTAAGTTTTTTGTCAAATATCTCGGAAACGGAAGCTCGTACAGCAAATTTACCTGCATAGGGGAATGCTAACTGTAGAATTTGATGAGGAATCGAATGAGCCCATCTGCGAGGCTCTACGACTTTCGATTCAAAAGTTATAGCCGTTTGAACCACATAATTTTTCATATCTGTACGGTTTTTGTCCGATTTCAAGGACATTTGACACATCATTTTTCTAATCTGTACGGTTTTTGTCAAATATCTCGGAAACGGAAGCTCGTACAGCAAATTTACCTTTGGGGAATGCTAACTGTAGAATTTGATGAGGAATCGAATGAGCCCATCTACGAGGCTCTACGACTTTCGATTCAAAATGTAGCCGTTTGAACCACATACATTTTCATATCTGCACGGTTTTTGTCAAATATCTCGGAAACGGAAGCTCGTACAGCAAATTTACCTTCGGGGAATGCTAACTGTAGAATTTGATGAGGAATCGAATGAGCCCATCTGCGAGGCTCTACGACTTTCGATTCAAAAGTTATAGCCGTTTGAACCACATAATTTTCCATATCTGTACGGTTTTTGTCCGATTTCATGGACATTTGACACATCATTTTTCAAATCTGTACGGTTTTTGTCAAATATCTCGGAAACGGAAGCTCGTACAGCACATTTACCTGCATAGGGGAATGCTAACTGTAGAATTTGATGAGGAGTAGAATGAGCCCATCTGCGAGGCTCTACGACTTTCGATTCAAAAGTTATAGCCGTTTGAACCACATAATTTTTCATATCTGTACGGTTTTTGTCAAATATCTCGGAAACGGAAGCTCGTACAGCAAATTTACCTGCATAGGGGAATGCTAACTGTAGAATTTGATGAGGAATCGAATGAGCCCATCTGCGAGGCTCTACGACTTTCGATTCAAAAGTTATAGCCGTTTGAACCACATAATTTTTCATATCTGTACGGTTTTTGTCCGATTTCAAGGACATTTGACACATCATTTTTCTAATCTGTACGGTTTTTGTCAAATATCTCGGAAACGGAAGCTCGTACAGCAAATTTACCTTTGGGGAATGCTAACTGTAGAATTTGATGAGGAATCGAATGAGCCCATCTACGAGGCTCTACGACTTTCGATTCAAAATGTAGCCGTTTGAACCACATAATTTTTCATATCTGTACGGTTTTTGTCAAATATCTCGGAAACGGAAGCTCGTACAGCAAATTTACCTTTGGGGAATGCTAACTGTAGAATTTGATGAGGAATCGAATGAGCCCATCTGCGAGGCTCTACGACTTTCGCTTCAAAAGTTATAGCCGTTTGAACCACATAATTTTTCATATCTGTATGGTTTTTGTCCGATTTCAAGGACATTTGACACATCATTTTTCTAATCTGTACGGTTTTTGTCAAATATCTCGGAAACGGAAGCTCGTACAGCAAATTTACCTGCATAGGGGAATGCTAACTGTAGAATTTGATGAGGAATCGAATGAGCCCATCTGCGAGGCTCTACGACTTTCGCTTCAAAAGTTATAGCCGTTTGAACCACATAATTTTTCATATCTGTATGGTTTTTGTCCGATTTCAAGGACATTTGACACATCATTTTTCTAATCTGTACGGTTTTTGTCAAATATCTCGGAAACGGAAGCTCGTACAGCAAATTTACCTGCATAGGGGAATGCTAACTGTAGAATTTGATGAGGAGTAGAATGAGCCCATCTGTGAGGCTCTACGACTTTCGATTCAAAAGTTATAGCCGTTTGAACCACATAATTTTTCATATCTGTACGGTTTTTGTCCGATTTCAAGGACATTTGACACATCATTTTTCTAATCTGTACGGTTTTTGTCAAATATCTCGGAAACGGAAGCTCGTAAAGCAAATTTACCTGCATAGGGGAATGCTAACTGTAGAATTTGATGAGGAGTAGAATGAGCCCATCTGTGACGCTCTACGACTTTCGATTCAAAAGTTATAGCCGTTTGAACCACATAATTTTTCATATCTGTACGGTTTTTGTCCGATTTCAAGGACATTTGACACATCATTTTTCTAATCTGTACGGTTTTTGTCAAATATCTCGGAAACGGAAGCTCGTACAGCAAATTTACCTTTGGGGAATGCTAACTGTAGAATTTGATGAGGAATCGAATGAGCCCATCTACGAGGCTCTACGACTTTCGATTCAAAATGTAGCCGTTTGAACCACATAATTTTTCATATCTGTACGGTTTTTGTCAAATATCTCGGAAACGGAAGCTCGTACAGCAAATTTACCTTCGGGGAATGCTAACTGTAGAATTTGATGAGGAATCGAATGAGCCCATCTGCGAGGCTCTACGACTTTCGATTCAAAAGTTATAGCCGTTTGAACCACATAATTTTCCATATCTGTACGTTTTTTGTCAAATATCTCGGAAACGGAAGCTCGTACAGCAAATGTACCTGCATAGGGGAATGCTAACTGTAGAATTTGATGAGGAATCGAATGAGCCCATCTGCGAGGCTCTACGACTTTCGATTCAAAAGTTATAGCCGTTTGAACCACATAATTTTTCATATCTGTACGGTTTTTGTCCGATTTCAAGGACATTTGACACATCATTTTTCTAATCTGTACGGTTTTTGTCAAATATCTCGGAAACGGAAGCTCGTACAGCAAATTTACCTTTGGGGAATGCTAACTGTAGAATTTGATGAGGAATCGAATGAGCCCATCTACGAGGCTCTACGACTTTCGATTCAAAATGTAGCCGTTTGAACCACATAATTTTTCATATCTGCACGGTTTTTGTCAAATATCTCGGAAACGGAAGCTCGTACAGCAAATTTACCTTCGGGGAATGCTAACTGTAGAATTTGATGAGGAATCGAATGAGCCCATCTGCGAGGCTCTACGACTTTCGATTCAAAAGTTATAGCCGTTTGAACCACATAATTTTCCATATCTGTACGGTTTTTGTCCGATTTCATGGACATTTGACACATCATTTTTCAAATCTGTACGGTTTTTGTCAAATATCTCGGAAACGGAAGCTCGTACAGCACATTTACCTGCATAGGGGAATGCTAACTGTAGAATTTGATGAGGAGTAGAATGAGCCCATCTGCGAGGCTCTACGACTTTCGATTCAAAAGTTATAGCCGTTTGAACCACATAATTTTTCATATCTGTACGGTTTTTGTCAAATATCTCGGAAACGGAAGCTCGTACAGCAAATTTACCTGCATAGGGGAATGCTAACTGTAGAATTTGATGAGGAATCGAATGAGCCCATCTGCGAGGCTCTACGACTTTCGATTCAAAAGTTATAGCCGTTTGAACCACATAATTTTTCATATCTGTACGGTTTTTGTCCGATTTCAAGGACATTTGACACATCATTTTTCTAATCTGTACGGTTTTTGTCAAATATCTCGGAAACGGAAGCTCGTACAGCAAATTTACCTTTGGGGAATGCTAACTGTAGAATTTGATGAGGAATCGAATGAGCCCATCTACGAGGCTCTACGACTTTCGATTCAAAATGTAGCCGTTTGAACCACATAATTTTTCATATCTGTACGGTTTTTGTCAAATATCTCGGAAACGGAAGCTCGTACAGCAAATTTACCTTCGGGGAATGCTAACTGTAGAATTTGATGAGGAATCGAATGAGCCCATCTGCGAGGCTCTACGACTTTCGATTCAAAAGTTATAGCCGTTTGAACCACATAATTTTCCATATCTGTACGTTTTTTGTCAAATATCTCGGAAACGGAAGCTCGTACAGCAAATGTACCTGCATAGGGGAATGCTAACTGTAGAATTTGATGAGGAATCGAATGAGCCCATCTGCGAGGCTCTACGACTTTCGATTCAAAAGTTATAGCCGTTTGAACCACATAATTTTTCATATCTGTACGGTTTTTGTCCGATTTCAAGGACATTTGACACATCATTTTTCTAATCTGTACGGTTTTTGTCAAATATCTCGGAAACGGAAGCTCGTACAGCAAATTTACCTTTGGGGAATGCTAACTGTAGAATTTGATGAGGAATCGAATGAGCCCATCTACGAGGCTCTACGACTTTCGATTCAAAATGTAGCCGTTTGAACCACATAATTTTTCATATCTGCACGGTTTTTGTCAAATATCTCGGAAACGGAAGCTCGTACAGCAAATTTACCTTCGGGGAATGCTAACTGTAGAATTTGATGAGGAATCGAATGAGCCCATCTGCGAGGCTCTACGACTTTCGATTCAAAAGTTATAGCCGTTTGAACCACATAATTTTCCATATCTGTACGGTTTTTGTCCGATTTCATGGACATTTGACACATCATTTTTCAAATCTGTACGGTTTTTGTCAAATATCTCGGAAACGGAAGCTCGTACAGCACATTTACCTGCATAGGGGAATGCTAACTGTAGAATTTGATGAGGAGTAGAATGAGCCCATCTGCGAGGCTCTACGACTTTCGATTCAAAAGTTATAGCCGTTTGAACCACATAATTTTTCATATCTGTACGGTTTTTGTCAAATATCTCGGAAACGGAAGCTCGTACAGCAAATTTACCTGCATAGGGGAATGCTAACTGTAGAATTTGATGAGGAATCGAATGAGCCCATCTGCGAGGCTCTACGACTTTCGATTCAAAAGTTATAGCCGTTTGAACCACATAATTTTTCATATCTGTACAGTTTTTGTCCGATTTCAAGGACATTTGACACATCATTTTTCTAATCTGTACGGTTTTTGTCAAATATCTCGGAAACTGAAGCTCGTACAGCAAATTTACCTTTGGGGAATGCTAACTGTAGAATTTGATGAGGAATCGAATGAGCCCATCTACGAGGCTCTACGACTTTCGATTCAAAATGTAGCCGTTTGAACCACATAATTTTTCATATCTGTACGGTTTTTGTCAAATATCTCGGAAACGGAAGCTCGTACAGCAAATTTACCTGCATAGGGGAATGCTAACTGTAGAATTTGATGAGGAATCGAATGAGCCCATCTGCGAGGCTCTACGACTTTCGATTCAAAAGTTATAGCCGTTTGAACCACATAATTTTTCATATCTGTACAGTTTTTGTCCGATTTCAAGGACATTTGACACATCATTTTTCTAATCTGTACGGTTTTTGTCAAATATCTCGGAAACGGAAGCTCGTACAGCAAATTTACCTTTGGGGAATGCTAACTGTAGAATTTGATGAGGAATCGAATGAGCCCATCTACGAGGCTCTACGACTTTCGATTCAAAAGTTATAGCCGTTTGAACCACATAATTTTTCATATCTGTACGGTTTTTGTCCGATTTCAAGGACATTTGACACATCATTTTTCTAATCTGTACGGTTTTTGTCAAATATCTCGGAAACGGAAGCTCGTACAGCAAATTTACCTGCATAGGGGAATGCTAACTGTAGAATTTGATGAGGAGTAGAATGAGCCCATCTGTGAGGCTCTACGACTTTCGATTCAAAAGTTATAGCCGTTTGAACCACATAATTTTTCATATCTGTACGGTTTTTGTCCGATTTCAAGGACATTTGACACATCATTTTTCTAATCTGTACGGTTTTTGTCAAATATCTCGGAAACGGAAGCTCGTACAGCAAATTTACCTTTGGGGAATGCTAACTGTAGAATTTGATGAGGAATCGAATGAGCCCATCTACGAGGCTCTACGACTTTCGATTCAAAATGTAGCCGTTTGAACCACATAATTTTTCATATCTGCACGGTTTTTGTCAAATATCTCGGAAACGGAAGCTCGTACAGCAAATTTACCTTCGGGGAATGCTAACTGTAGAATTTGATGAGGAATCGAATGAGCCCATCTGCGAGGCTCTACGACTTTCGATTCAAAAGTTATAGCCGTTTGAACCACATAATTTTCCATATCTGTACGGTTTTTGTCCGATTTCATGGACATTTGACACATCATTTTTCAAATCTGTACGGTTTTTGTCAAATATCTCGGAAACGGAAGCTCGTACAGCACATTTACCTGCATAGGGGAATGCTAACTGTAGAATTTGATGAGGAGTAGAATGAGCCCATCTGCGAGGCTCTACGACTTTCGATTCAAAAGTTATAGCCGTTTGAACCACATAATTTTTCATATCTGTACGGTTTTTGTCAAATATCTCGGAAACGGAAGCTCGTACAGCAAATTTACCTGCATAGGGGAATGCTAACTGTAGAATTTGATGAGGAATCGAATGAGCCCATCTGCGAGGCTCTACGACTTTCGATTCAAAAGTTATAGCCGTTTGAACCACATAATTTTTCATATCTGTACGGTTTTTGTCCGATTTCAAGGACATTTGACACATCATTTTTCTAATCTGTACGGTTTTTGTCAAATATCTCGGAAACGGAAGCTCATACAGCAAATTTACCTTTGGGGAATGCTAACTGTAGAATTTGATGAGGAATCGAATGAGCCCATCTACGAGTCTCTACGACTTTCGATTCAAAATGTAGCCGTTTGAACCACATAATTTTTCATATCTGTACGGTTTTTGTCAAATATCTCGGAAACGGAAGCTCGTACAGCAAATTTACCTTCGGGGAATGCTAACTGTAGAATTTGATGAGGAATCGAATGAGCCCATCTGCGAGGCTCTACGACTTTCGATTCAAAAGTTATAGCCGTTTGAACCACATAATTTTCCATATCTGTACGTTTTTTGTCAAATATCTCGGAAACGGAAGCTCGTACAGCAAATTTACCTGCATAGGGGAATGCTAACTGTAGAATTTGATGAGGAATCGAATGAGCCTATCTGCGAGGCTCTACGACTTTCGATTCAAAAGTTATAGCCGTTTGAACCACATAATTTTTCATATCTGTACGGTTTTTGTCCGATTTCAAGGACATTTGACACATAATTTTTCTAATCTGTACGGTTTTTGTCAAATATCTCGGAAACGGAAGCTCGTACAGCAAATTTACCTTTGGGGAATGCTAACTGTAGAATTTGATGAGGAATCGAATGAGCCCATCTACGAGGCTCTACGACTTTCGATTCAAAATGTAGCCGTTTGAACCACATAATTTTTCATATCTGCACGGTTTTTGTCAAATATCTCGGAAACGGAAGCTCGTACAGCAAATTTACCTTCGGGGAATGCTAACTGTAGAATTTGATGAGGAATCGAATGAGCCCATCTGCGAGGCTCTACGACTTTCGATTCAAAAGTTATAGCCGTTTGAACCACATAATTTTCCATATCTGTACGGTTTTTGTCCGATTTCATGGACATTTGACACATCATTTTTCAAATCTGTACGGTTTTTGTCAAATATCTCGGAAACGGAAGCTCGTACAGCACATTTACCTGCATAGGGGAATGCTAACTGTAGAATTTGATGAGGAGTAGAATGAGCCCATCTGCGAGGCTCTACGACTTTCGATTCAAAAGTTATAGCCGTTTGAACCACATAATTTTTCATATCTGTACGGTTTTTGTCAAATATCTCGGAAACGGAAGCTCGTACAGCAAATTTACCTGCATAGGGGAATGCTAACTGTAGAATTTGATGAGGAATCGAATGAGCCCATCTGCGAGGCTCTACGACTTTCGATTCAAAAGTTATAGCCGTTTGAACCACATAATTTTTCATATCTGTACAGTTTTTGTCCGATTTCAAGGACATTTGACACATCATTTTTCTAATCTGTACGGTTTTTGTCAAATATCTCGGAAACGGAAGCTCGTACAGCAAATTTACCTTTGGGGAATGCTAACTGTAGAATTTGATGAGGAATCGAATGAGCCCATCTACGAGGCTCTACGACTTTCGATTCAAAATGTAGCCGTTTGAACCACATAATTTTTCATATCTGTACGGTTTTTGTCAAATATCTCGGAAACGGAAGCTCGTACAGCAAATTTACCTTTGGGGAATGCTAACTGTAGAATTTGATGAGGAATCGAATGAGCCCATCTACGAGGCTCTACGACTTTCGATTCAAAAGTTATAGCCGTTTGAACCACATAATTTTTCATATCTGTACGGTTTTTGTCCGATTTCAAGGACATTTGACACATCATTTTTCTAATCTGTACGGTTTTTGTCAAATATCTCGGAAACGGAAGCTCGTACAGCAAATTTACCTGCATAGGGGAATGCTAACTGTAGAATTTGATGAGGAGTAGAATGAGCCCATCTGTGAGGCTCTACGACTTTCGATTCAAAAGTTATAGCCGTTTGAACCACATAATTTTTCATATCTGTACGGTTTTTGTCCGATTTCAAGGACATTTGACACATCATTTTTCTAATCTGTACGGTTTTTGTCAAATATCTCGGAAACGGAAGCTCGTACAGCAAATTTACCTTTGGGGAATGCTAACTGTAGAATTTGATGAGGAATCGAATGAGCCCATCTACGAGGCTCTACGACTTTCGATTCAAAATGTAGCCGTTTGAACCACATAATTTTTCATATCTGTACGGTTTTTGTCAAATATCTCGGAAACGGAAGCTCGTACAGCAAATTTACCTTTGGGGAATGCTAACTGTAGAATTTGATGAGGAATCGAATGAGCCCATCTGCGAGGCTCTACGACTTTCGATTCAAAAGTTATAGCCGTTTGAACCACATAATTTTCCATATCTGTACGGTTTTTGTCCGATTTCATGGACATTTGACACATCATTTTTCAAATCTGTACGGTTTTTGTCAAATATCTCGGAAACGGAAGCTCGTACAGCAAATTTACCTGCATAGGGGAATGCTAACTGTAGAATTTGATGAGGAGTAGAATGAGCCCATCTGCGAGGCTCTATGACTTTCGATTCAAAAGTTATAGCCGTTTGAACCACATAATTTTTCATATCTGTACGGTTTTTGTCAAATATCTCGGAAACGGAAGCTCGTACAGCAAATTTACCTGCATAGGGGAATGCTAACTGTAGAATTTGATGAGGAATCGAATGAGCCCATCTGCGAGGCTCTACGACTTTCGATTCAAAAGTTATAGCCGTTTGAACCACATAATTTTTCATATCTGTACAGTTTTTGTCCGATTTCAAGGACATTTGACACATCATTTTTCTAATCTGTACGGTTTTTGTCAAATATCTCGGAAACGGAAGCTCGTACAGCAAATTTACCTTTGGGGAATGCTAACTGTAGAATTTGATGAGGAATCGAATGAGCCCATCTACGAGGCTCTACGACTTTCGATTCAAAATGTAGCCGTTTGAACCACATAATTTTTCATATCTGTACGGTTTTTGTCAAATATCTCGGAAACGGAAGCTCGTACAGCAAATTTACCTTTGGGGAATGCTAACTGTAGAATTTGATGAGGAATCGAATGAGCCCATCTACGAGGCTCTACGACTTTCGATTCAAAATGTAGCCGTTTGAACCACATAATTTTTCATATCTGCACGGTTTTTGTCAAATATCTCGGAAACGGAAGCTCGTACAGCAAATTTACCTTCGGGGAATGCTAACTGTAGAATTTGATGAGGAATCGAATGAGCCCATCTGCGAGGCTCTACGACTTTCGATTCAAAAGTTATAGCCGTTTGAACCACATAATTTTCCATATCTGTACGGTTTTTGTCCGATTTCATGGACATTTGACACATCATTTTTCAAATCTGTACGGTTTTTGTCAAATATCTCGGAAACGGAAGCTCGTACAGCACATTTACCTGCATAGGGGAATGCTAACTGTAGAATTTGATGAGGAGTAGAATGAGCCCATCTGCGAGGCTCTACGACTTTCGATTCAAAAGTTATAGCTGTTTGAACCACATAATTTTTCATATCTGTACGGTTTTTGTCAAATATCTCGGAAACGGAAGCTCGTACAGCAAATTTACCTGCGTAGGGGAATGCTAACTGTAGAATTTGATGAGGAATCGAATGAGCCCATCTGCGAGGCTCTACGACTTTCGATTCAAAAGTTATAGCCGTTTGAACCACATAATTTTTCATATCTGTACAGTTTTTGTCCGATTTCAAGGACATTTGACACATCATTTTTCTAATCTGTACGGTTTTTGTCAAATATCTCGGAAACGGAAGCTCGTACAGCAAATTTACCTTTGGGGAATGCTAACTGTAGAATTTGATGAGGAATCGAATGAGCCCATCTACGAGGCTCTACGACTTTCGATTCAAAATGTAGCCGTTTGAACCACATAATTTTTCATATCTGTACGGTTTTTGTCAAATATCTCGGAAACGGAAGCTCGTACAGCAAATTTACCTTTGGGGAATGCTAACTGTAGAATTTGATGAGGAATCGAATGAGCCCATCTACGAGGCTCTACGACTTTCGATTCAAAAGTTATAGCCGTTTGAACCACATAATTTTTCATATCTGTACGGTTTTTGTCCGATTTCAAGGACATTTGACACATCATTTTTCTAATCTGTACGGTTTTTGTCAAATATCTCGGAAACGGAAGCTCGTACAGCAAATTTACCTGCATAGGGGAATGCTAACTGTAGAATTTGATGAGGAGTAGAATGAGCCCATCTGTGAGGCTCTACGACTTTCGATTCAAAAGTTATAGCCGTTTGAACCACATAATTTTTCATATCTGTACGGTTTTTGTCCGATTTCAAGGACATTTGACACATCATTTTTCTAATCTGTACGGTTTTTGTCAAATATCTCGGAAACGGAAGCTCGTACAGCAAATTTACCTTTGGGGAATGCTAACTGTAGAATTTGATGAGGAATCGAATGAGCCCATCTGCGAGGCTCTACGACTTTCGATTTAAAAGTTATAGCCGTTTGAACCACATAATTTTCCATATCTGTACGGTTTTTGTCCGATTTCATGGACATTTGACACATCATTTTTCAAATCTGTACGGTTTTTGTCAAATATCTCGGAAACGGAAGCTCGTACAGCAAATTTACCTGCATAGGGGAATGCTAACTGTAGAATTTGATGAGGAGTAGAATGAGCCCATCTGCGAGGCTCTATGACTTTCGATTCAAAAGTTATAGCCGTTTGAACCACATAATTTTTCATATCTGTACGGTTTTTGTCAAATATCTCGGAAACGGAAGCTCGTACAGCAAATTTACCTGCGTAGGGGAATGCTAACTGTAGAATTTGATGAGGAATCGAATGAGCCCATCTGCGAGGCTCTACGACTTTCGATTCAAAAGTTATAGCCGTTTGAACCACATAATTTTTCATATCTGTACAGTTTTTGTCCGATTTCAAGGACATTTGACACATCATTTTTCTAATCTGTACGGTTTTTGTCAAATATCTCGGAAACGGAAGCTCGTACAGCAAATTTACCTTTGGGGAATGCTAACTGTAGAATTTGATGAGGAATCGAATGAGCCCATCTATGAGGCTCTACGACTTTCGATTCAAAATGTAGCCGTTTGAACCACATAATTTTTCATATCTGTACGGTTTTTGTCAAATATCTCGGAAACGGAAGCTCGTACAGCAAATTTACCTTTGGGGAATGCTAACTGTAGAATTTGATGAGGAATCGAATGAGCCCATCTACGAGGCTCTACGACTTTCGATTCAAAATGTAGCCGTTTGAACCACATAATTTTTCATATCTGTACGGTTTTTGTCAAATATCTCGGAAACGGAAGCTCGTACAGCAAATTTACCTTCGGGGAATGCTAACTGTAGAATTTGATGAGGAGTAGAATGAGCCCATCTGCGAGGCTCTACGACTTTCGATTCAAAAGTTATAGCCGTTTGAACCACATAATTTTCCATATCTGTACGGTTTTTGTCAAATATCTCGGAAACGGAAGCTCGTACAGCAAATTTACCTGCGTAGGGGAATGCTAACTGTAGAATTTGATGAGGAATCGAATGAGCCCATCTGCGAGGCTCTACGACTTTCGATTCAAAAGTTATAGCCGTTTGAACCACATAATTTTTCATATCTGTACGGTTTTTGTCCGATTTCAAGGACATTTGACACATCATTTTTCTAATCTGTACGGTTTTTGTCAAATATCTCGGAAACGGAAGCTCGTACAGCAAATTTACCTTTGGGGAATGCTAACTGTAGAATTTGATGAGGAATCGAATGAGCCCATCTACGAGGCTCTACGACTTTCGATTCAAAATGTAGCCGTTTGAACCACATAATTTTTCATATCTGTACGGTTTTTGTCAAATATCTCGGAAACGGAAGCTCGTACAGCAAATTTACCTTTGGGGAATGCTAACTGTAGAATTTGATGAGGAATCGAATGAGCCCATCTACGAGGCTCTACGACTTTCGATTCAAAATGTAGCCGTTTGAACCACATAATTTTTCATATCTGTACGGTTTTTGTCAAATATCTCGGAAACGGAAGCTCGTACAGCAAATTTACCTGCATAGGGGAATGCTAACTGTAGAATTTGATGAGGAATCGAATGAGCCCATCTGCGAGGCTCTACGACTTTCGATTCAAAAGTTATAGCCGTTTGAACCACATAATTTTTCATATCTGTACAGTTTTTGTCCGATTTCAAGGACATTTGACACATCATTTTTCTAATCTGTACGGTTTTTGTCAAATATCTCGGAAACGGAAGCTCGTACAGCAAATTTACCTTTGGGGAATGCTAACTGTAGAATTTGATGAGGAATCGAATGAGCCCATCTACGAGGCTCTACGACTTTCGATTCAAAATGTAGCCGTTTGAACCACATAATTTTTCTAATCTGTACGGTTTTTGTCAAATATCTCGGAAACGGAAGCTCGTACAGCAAATTTACCTTTGGGGAATGCTAACTGTAGAATTTGATTAGGAATCGAATGAGCCCATCTACGAGGCTCTACGACTTTCGATTCAAAAGTTATAGCCGTTTGAACCACATAATTTTTCATATCTGTACGGTTTTTGTCCGATTTCAAGGACATTTGACACATCATTTTTCTAATCTGTACGGTTTTTGTCAAATATCTCGGAAACGGAAGCTCGTACAGCAAATTTACCTGCATAGGGGAATGCTAACTGTAGAATTTGATGAGGAGTAGAATGAGCCCATCTGTGAGGCTCTACGACTTTCGATTCAAAAGTTATAACCGTTTGAACCACATAATTTTTCATATCTGTACGGTTTTTGTCCGATTTCAAGGACATTTGACACATCATTTTTCTAATCTGTACGGTTTTTGTCAAATATCTCGGAAACGGAAGCTCGTACAGCAAATTTACCTTTGGGGAATGCTAACTGTAGAATTTGATGAGGAATCGAATGAGCCCATCTACGAGGCTCTACGACTTTCGATTCAAAATGTAGCCGTTTGAACCACATAATTTTTCATATCTGTACGGTTTTTGTCAAATATCTCGGAAACGGAAGCTCGTACAGCAAATTTACCTTTGGGGAATGCTAACTGTAGAATTTGATGAGGAATCGAATGAGCCCATCTGCGAGGCTCTACGACTTTCGATTCAAAAGTTATAGCCGTTTGAACCACATAATTTTCCATATCTGTACGGTTTTTGTCCGATTTCATGGACATTTGACACATCATTTTTCAAATCTGTACGGTTTTTGTCAAATATCTCGGAAACGGAAGCTCGTACAGCAAATTTACCTGCATAGGGGAATGCTAACTGTAGAATTTGATGAGGAGTAGAATGAGCCCATCTGCGAGGCTCTATGACTTTCGATTCAAAAGTTATAGCCGTTTGAACCACATAATTTTTCATATCTGTACGGTTTTTGTCAAATATCTCGGAAACGGAAGCTCGTACAGCAAATTTACCTGCATAGGGGAATGCTAACTGTAGAATTTGATGAGGAGTAGAATGAGCCCATCTGCGAGGCTCTACGACTTTCGATTCAAAAGTAATAGCCGTTTGAACCACATAATTTTCCATATCTGTACGGTTTTTGTCAAATATCTCGGAAACGGAAGCTCGTACAGCAAATTTACCTGCAAAGGGGAATGCTAACTGTAGAATTTGATGAGGAATCGAATGAGCCCATCTGCGAGGCTCTACGACTTTCGATTCAAAAGTTATAGCCGTTTGAACCACATAATTTTTCATATCTGTACGGTTTTTGTCCGATTTCAAGGACATTTGACACATCATTTTTCTAATCTGTACGGTTTTTGTCAAATATCTCGGAAACGGAAGCTCGTACAGCAAATTTACCTGCATAAGGGAATGCTAACTGTAGAATTTGATGAGGAGTAGAATGAGCCCATCTGTGAGGCTCTACGACTTTCGATTCAAAAGTTATAGCCGTTTGAACCACATAATTTTTCATATCTGTACGTTTTTTGTCCGATTTCAAGGACATTTGACACATCATTTTTCTAATCTGTACGGTTTTTGTCAAATATCTCGGAAACGGAAGCTCGTACAGCAAATTTACCTTTGGGGAATGCTAACTGTAGAATTTGATGAGGAATCGAATGAGCCCATCTACGAGGCTCTACGACTTTCGATTCAAAATGTAGCCGTTTGAACCACATAATTTTTCATATCTGTACGGTTTTTGTCAAATATCTCGGAAACGGAAGCTCGTACAGCAAATTTACCTTTGGGGAATGCTAACTGTAGAATTTGATGAGGAATCGAATGAGCCCATCTGCGAGGCTCTACGACTTTCGATTCAAAAGTTATAGCCGTTTGAACCACATAATTTTCCATATCTGTACGGTTTTTGTCCGATTTCATGGACATTTGACACATCATTTTTCAAATCTGTACGGTTTTTGTCAAATATCTCGGAAACGGAAGCTCGTACAGCAAATTTACCTGCATAGGGGAATGCTAACTGTAGAATTTGATGAGGAGTAGAATGAGCCCATCTGCGAGGCTCTATGACTTTCGATTCAAAAGTTATAGCCGTTTGAACCACATAATTTTTCATATCTGTACGGTTTTTGTCAAATATCTCGGAAACGGAAGCTCGTACAGCAAATTTACCTGCATAGGGGAATGCTAACTGTAGAATTTGATGAGGAGTAGAATGAGCCCATCTGTGAGGCTCTACGACTTTCGATTCAAAAGTTATAGCCGTTTGAACCACATAATTTTTCATATCTGTACGGTTTTTGTCCGATTTCAAGGACATTTGACACATCATTTTTCTAATCTGTACGGTTTTTGTCAAATATCTCGGAAACGGAAGCTCGTACAGCAAATTTACCTTTGGGGAATGCTAACTGTAGAATTTGATGAGGAATCGAATGAGCCCATCTACGAGGCTCTACGACTTTCGATTCAAAATGTAGCCGTTTGAACCACATAATTTTTCATATCTGTACGGTTTTTGTCAAATATCTCGGAAACGGAAGCTCGTACAGCAAATTTACCTTCGGGGAATGCTAACTGTAGAATTTGATGAGGAATCGAATGAGCCCATCTGCGAGGCTCTACGACTTTCGATTCAAAAGTTATAGCCGTTTGAACCACATAATTTTCCATATCTGTACGTTTTTTGTCAAATATCTCGGAAACGGAAGCTCGTACAGCAAATTTACCTGCATAGGGGAATGCTAACTGTAGAATTTGATGAGGAATCGAATGAGCCCATCTGCGAGGCTCTACGACTTTCGATTCAAAAGTTATAGCCGTTTGAACCACATAATTTTTCATATCTGTACGGTTTTTGTCCGATTTCAAGGACATTTGACACATCATTTTTCTAATCTGTACGGTTTTTGTCAAATATCTCGGAAACGGAAGCTCGTACAGCAAATTTACCTGCATAGGGGAATGCTAACTGTAGAATTTGATGAGGAGTAGAATGAGCCCATCTGTGAGGCTCTACGACTTTCGATTCAAAAGTTATAACCGTTTGAACCACATAATTTTTCATATCTGTACGGTTTTTGTCCGATTTCAAGGACATTTGACACATCATTTTTCTAATCTGTACGGTTTTTGTCAAATATCTCGGAAACGGAAGCTCGTACAGCAAATTTACCTTTGGGGAATGCTAACTGTAGAATTTGATGAGGAATCGAATGAGCCCATCTACGAGGCTCTACGACTTTCGATTCAAAATGTAGCCGTTTGAACCACATAATTTTTCATATCTGTACGGTTTTTGTCAAATATCTCGGAAACGGAAGCTCGTACAGCAAATTTACCTTTGGGGAATGCTAACTGTAGAATTTGATGAGGAATCGAATGAGCCCATCTGCGAGGCTCTACGACTTTCGATTCAAAAGTTATAGCCGTTTGAACCACATAATTTTCCATATCTGTACGGTTTTTGTCCGATTTCATGGACATTTGACACATCATTTTTCAAATCTGTACGGTTTTTGTCAAATATCTCGGAAACGGAAGCTCGTACAGCAAATTTACTTGCATAGGGGAATGCTAACTGTAGAATTTGATGAGGAGTAGAATGAGCCCATCTGCGAGGCTCTATGACTTTCGATTCAAAAGTTATAGCCGTTTGAACCACATAATTTTTCATATCTGTACGGTTTTTGTCAAATATCTCGGAAACGGAAGCTCGTACAGCAAATTTACCTGCATAGGGGAATGCTAACTGTAGAATTTGATGAGGAGTAGAATGAGCCCATCTGCGAGGCTCTACGACTTTCGATTCAAAAGTTATAGCCGTTTGAACCACATAATTTTCCATATCTGTACGGTTTTTGTCAAATATCTCGGAAACGGAAGCTCGTACAGCAAATTTACCTGCAAAGGGGAATGCTAACTGTAGAATTTGATGAGGAATCGAATGAGCCCATCTGCGAGGCTCTACGACTTTCGATTCAAAAGTTATAGCCGTTTGAACCACATAATTTTTCATATCTGTACGGTTTTTGTCCGATTTCAAGGACATTTGACACATCATTTTTCTAATCTGTACGGTTTTTGTCAAATATCTCGGAAACGGAAGCTCGTACAGCAAATTTACCTGCATAGGGGAATGCTAACTGTAGAATTTGATGAGGAGTAGAATGAGCCCATCTGTGAGGCTCTACGACTTTCGATTCAAAAGTTATAGCCGTTTGAACCACATAATTTTTCATATCTGTACGTTTTTTGTCCGATTTCAAGGACATTTGACACATCATTTTTCTAATCTGTACGGTTTTTGTCAAATATCTCGGAAACGGAAGCTCGTACAGCAAATTTACCTTTGGGGAATGCTAACTGTAGAATTTGATGAGGAATCGAATGAGCCCATCTACGAGGCTCTACGACTTTCGATTCAAAATGTAGCCGTTTGAACCACATAATTTTTCATATCTGTACGGTTTTTGTCAAATATCTCGGAAACGGAAGCTCGTACAGCAAATTTACCTTTGGGGAATGCTAACTGTAGAATTTGATGAGGAATCGAATGAGCCCATCTG
Source organism: Borostomias antarcticus (assembly GCF_949987555.1). NCBI lineage: Eukaryota > Metazoa > Chordata > Actinopteri > Stomiiformes > Stomiidae > Borostomias > Borostomias antarcticus. The sequence continues at coordinate 64,976 of NW_028176384.1, forward strand.
CGAGGCTCTACGACTTTCGATTCAAAAGTTATAGCCGTTTGAACCACATAATTTTCCATATCTGTACGGTTTTTGTCCGATTTCATGGACATTTGACACATCATTTTTCAAATCTGTACGGTTTTTGTCAAATATCTCGGAAACGGAAGCTCGTACAGCAAATTTACCTGCATAGGGGAATGCTAACTGTAGAATTTGATGAGGAGTAGAATGAGCCCATCTGCGAGGCTCTATGACTTTCGATTCAAAAGTTATAGCCGTTTGAACCACATAATTTTTCATATCTGTACGGTTTTTGTCAAATATCTCGGAAACGGAAGCTCGTACAGCAAATTTACCTGCATAGGGGAATGCTAACTGTAGAATTTGATGAGGAGTAGAATGAGCCCATCTGTGAGGCTCTACGACTTTCGATTCAAAAGTTATAGCCGTTTGAACCACATAATTTTTCATATCTGTACGGTTTTTGTCCGATTTCAAGGACATTTGACACATCATTTTTCTAATCTGTACGGTTTTTGTCAAATATCTCGGAAACGGAAGCTCGTACAGCAAATTTACCTTTGGGGAATGCTAACTGTAGAATTTGATGAGGAATCGAATGAGCCCATCTACGAGGCTCTACGACTTTCGATTCAAAATGTAGCCGTTTGAACCACATAATTTTTCATATCTGTACGGTTTTTGTCAAATATCTCGGAAACGGAAGCTCGTACAGCAAATTTACCTTCGGGGAATGCTAACTGTAGAATTTGATGAGGAATCGAATGAGCCCATCTGCGAGGCTCTACGACTTTCGATTCAAAAGTTATAGCCGTTTGAACCACATAATTTTCCATATCTGTACGTTTTTTGTCAAATATCTCGGAAACGGAAGCTCGTACAGCAAATTTACCTGCATAGGGGAATGCTAACTGTAGAATTTGATGAGGAATCGAATGAGCCCATCTGCGAGGCTCTACGACTTTCGATTCAAAAGTTATAGCCGTTTGAACCACATAATTTTTCATATCTGTACGGTTTTTGTCCGATTTCAAGGACATTTGACACATCATTTTTCTAATCTGTACGGTTTTTGTCAAATATCTCGGAAACGGAAGCTCGTACAGCAAATTTACCTGCATAGGGGAATGCTAACTGTAGAATTTGATGAGGAGTAGAATGAGCCCATCTGTGAGGCTCTACGACTTTCGATTCAAAAGTTATAACCGTTTGAACCACATAATTTTTCATATCTGTACGGTTTTTGTCCGATTTCAAGGACATTTGACACATCATTTTTCTAATCTGTACGGTTTTTGTCAAATATCTCGGAAACGGAAGCTCGTACAGCAAATTTACCTTTGGGGAATGCTAACTGTAGAATTTGATGAGGAATCGAATGAGCCCATCTACGAGGCTCTACGACTTTCGATTCAAAATGTAGCCGTTTGAACCACATAATTTTTCATATCTGTACGGTTTTTGTCAAATATCTCGGAAACGGAAGCTCGTACAGCAAATTTACCTTTGGGGAATGCTAACTGTAGAATTTGATGAGGAATCGAATGAGCCCATCTGCGAGGCTCTACGACTTTCGATTCAAAAGTTATAGCCGTTTGAACCACATAATTTTCCATATCTGTACGGTTTTTGTCCGATTTCATGGACATTTGACACATCATTTTTCAAATCTGTACGGTTTTTGTCAAATATCTCGGAAACGGAAGCTCGTACAGCAAATTTACTTGCATAGGGGAATGCTAACTGTAGAATTTGATGAGGAGTAGAATGAGCCCATCTGCGAGGCTCTATGACTTTCGATTCAAAAGTTATAGCCGTTTGAACCACATAATTTTTCATATCTGTACGGTTTTTGTCAAATATCTCGGAAACGGAAGCTCGTACAGCAAATTTACCTGCATAGGGGAATGCTAACTGTAGAATTTGATGAGGAGTAGAATGAGCCCATCTGCGAGGCTCTACGACTTTCGATTCAAAAGTTATAGCCGTTTGAACCACATAATTTTCCATATCTGTACGGTTTTTGTCAAATATCTCGGAAACGGAAGCTCGTACAGCAAATTTACCTGCAAAGGGGAATGCTAACTGTAGAATTTGATGAGGAATCGAATGAGCCCATCTGCGAGGCTCTACGACTTTCGATTCAAAAGTTATAGCCGTTTGAACCACATAATTTTTCATATCTGTACGGTTTTTGTCCGATTTCAAGGACATTTGACACATCATTTTTCTAATCTGTACGGTTTTTGTCAAATATCTCGGAAACGGAAGCTCGTACAGCAAATTTACCTGCATAGGGGAATGCTAACTGTAGAATTTGATGAGGAGTAGAATGAGCCCATCTGTGAGGCTCTACGACTTTCGATTCAAAAGTTATAGCCGTTTGAACCACATAATTTTTCATATCTGTACGTTTTTTGTCCGATTTCAAGGACATTTGACACATCATTTTTCTAATCTGTACGGTTTTTGTCAAATATCTCGGAAACGGAAGCTCGTACAGCAAATTTACCTTTGGGGAATGCTAACTGTAGAATTTGATGAGGAATCGAATGAGCCCATCTACGAGGCTCTACGACTTTCGATTCAAAATGTAGCCGTTTGAACCACATAATTTTTCATATCTGTACGGTTTTTGTCAAATATCTCGGAAACGGAAGCTCGTACAGCAAATTTACCTTTGGGGAATGCTAACTGTAGAATTTGATGAGGAATCGAATGAGCCCATCTGCGAGGCTCTACGACTTTCGATTCAAAAGTTATAGCCGTTTGAACCACATAATTTTCCATATCTGTACGGTTTTTGTCCGATTTCATGGACATTTGACACATCATTTTTCAAATCTGTACGGTTTTTGTCAAATATCTCGGAAACGGAAGCTCGTACAGCAAATTTACCTGCATAGGGGAATGCTAACTGTAGAATTTGATGAGGAGTAGAATGAGCCCATCTGCGAGGCTCTATGACTTTCGATTCAAAAGTTATAGCCGTTTGAACCACATAATTTTTCATATCTGTACGGTTTTTGTCAAATATCTCGGAAACGGAAGCTCGTACAGCAAATTTACCTGCATAGGGGAATGCTAACTGTAGAATTTGATGAGGAGTAGAATGAGCCCATCTGTGAGGCTCTACGACTTTCGATTCAAAAGTTATAGCCGTTTGAACCACATAATTTTTCATATCTGTACGGTTTTTGTCCGATTTCAAGGACATTTGACACATCATTTTTCTAATCTGTACGGTTTTTGTCAAATATCTCGGAAACGGAAGCTCGTACAGCAAATTTACCTTTGGGGAATGCTAACTGTAGAATTTGATGAGGAATCGAATGAGCCCATCTACGAGGCTCTACGACTTTCGATTCAAAATGTAGCCGTTTGAACCACATAATTTTTCATATCTGTACGGTTTTTGTCAAATATCTCGGAAACGGAAGCTCGTACAGCAAATTTACCTTTGGGGAATGCTAACTGTAGAATTTGATGAGGAATCGAATGAGCCCATCTACGAGGCTCTACGACTTTCGATTCAAAATGTAGCCGTTTGAACCACATAATTTTTCATATCTGTACGGTTTTTGTCAAATATCTCGGAAACGGAAGCTCGTACAGCAAATTTACCTGCATAGGGGAATGCTAACTGTAGAATTTGATGAGGAATCGAATGAGCCCATCTGCGAGGCTCTACGACTTTCGATTCAAAAGTTATAGCCGTTTGAACCACATAATTTTTCATATCTGTACAGTTTTTGTCCGATTTCAAGGACATTTGACACATCATTTTTCTAATCTGTACGGTTTTTGTCAAATATCTCGGAAACGGAAGCTCGTACAGCAAATTTACCTTTGGGGAATGCTAACTGTAGAATTTGATGAGGAATCGAATGAGCCCATCTACGAGGCTCTACGACTTTCGATTCAAAATGTAGCCGTTTGAACCACATAATTTTTCATATCTGTACGGTTTTTGTCAAATATCTCGGAAACGGAAGCTCGTACAGCAAATTTACCTTTGGGGAATGCTAACTGTAGAATTTGATTAGGAATCGAATGAGCCCATCTACGAGGCTCTACGACTTTCGATTCAAAAGTTATAGCCGTTTGAACCACATAATTTTTCATATCTGTACGGTTTTTGTCCGATTTCAAGGACATTTGACACATCATTTTTCTAATCTGTACGGTTTTTGTCAAATATCTCGGAAACGGAAGCTCGTACAGCAAATTTACCTGCATAGGGGAATGCTAACTGTAGAATTTGATGAGGAGTAGAATGAGCCCATCTGTGAGGCTCTACGACTTTCGATTCAAAAGTTATAACCGTTTGAACCACATAATTTTTCATATCTGTACGGTTTTTGTCCGATTTCAAGGACATTTGACACATCATTTTTCTAATCTGTACGGTTTTTGTCAAATATCTCGGAAACGGAAGCTCGTACAGCAAATTTACCTTTGGGGAATGCTAACTGTAGAATTTGATGAGGAATCGAATGAGCCCATCTACGAGGCTCTACGACTTTCGATTCAAAATGTAGCCGTTTGAACCACATAATTTTTCATATCTGTACGGTTTTTGTCAAATATCTCGGAAACGGAAGCTCGTACAGCAAATTTACCTTTGGGGAATGCTAACTGTAGAATTTGATGAGGAATCGAATGAGCCCATCTGCGAGGCTCTACGACTTTCGATTCAAAAGTTATAGCCGTTTGAACCACATAATTTTCCATATCTGTACGGTTTTTGTCCGATTTCATGGACATTTGACACATCATTTTTCAAATCTGTACGGTTTTTGTCAAATATCTCGGAAACGGAAGCTCGTACAGCAAATTTACCTGCAAAAGGGAATGCTAACTGTAGAATTTGATGAGGAGTAGAATGAGCCCATCTGCGAGGCTCTATGACTTTCGATTCAAAAGTTATAGCCGTTTGAACCACATAATTTTTCATATCTGTACGGTTTTTGTCAAATATCTCGGAAACGGAAGCTCGTACAGCAAATTTACCTGCATAGGGGAATGCTAACTGTAGAATTTGATGAGGAGTAGAATGAGCCCATCTGCGAGGCTCTACGACTTTCGATTCAAAAGTTATAGCCGTTTGAACCACATAATTTTCCATATCTGTACGGTTTTTGTCAAATATCTCGGAAACGGAAGCTCGTACAGCAAATTTACCTGCAAAGGGGAATGCTAACTGTAGAATTTGATGAGGAATCGAATGAGCCCATCTGCGAGGCTCTACGACTTTCGATTCAAAAGTTATAGCCGTTTGAACCACATAATTTTTCATATCTGTACGTTTTTTGTCCGATTTCAAGGACATTTGACACATCATTTTTCTAATCTGTACGGTTTTTGTCAAATATCTCGGAAACGGAAGCTCGTACAGCAAATTTACCTTTGGGGAATGCTAACTGTAGAATTTGATGAGGAATCGAATGAGCCCATCTACGAGGCTCTACGACTTTCGATTCAAAATGTAGCCGTTTGAACCACATAATTTTTCATATCTGTACGGTTTTTGTCAAATATCTCGGAAACGGAAGCTCGTACAGCAAATTTACCTTCGGGGAATGCTAACTGTAGAATTTGATGAGGAGTAGAATGAGCCCATCTGCGAGGCTCTACGACTTTCGATTCAAAAGTTATAGCCGTTTGAACCACATAATTTTCCATATCTGTACGGTTTTTGTCCGATTTCATGGACATTTGACACATCATTTTTCAAATCTGTACGGTTTTTGTCAAATATCTCGGAAACGGAAGCTCGTACAGCAAATTTACCTGCAAAAGGGAATGCTAACTGTAGAATTTGATGAGGAGTAGAATGAGCCCATCTGCGAGGCTCTATGACTTTCGATTCAAAAGTTATAGCCGTTTGAACCACATAATTTTTCATATCTGTACGGTTTTTGTCAAATATCTCGGAAACGGAAGCTCGTACAGCAAATTTACCTGCATAGGGGAATGCTAACTGTAGAATTTGATGAGGAGTAGAATGAGCCCATCTGCGAGGCTCTACGACTTTCGATTCAAAAGTTATAGCCGTTTGAACCACATAATTTTCCATATCTGTACGGTTTTTGTCAAATATCTCGGAAACGGAAGCTCGTACAGCAAATTTACCTGCCAAGGGGAATGCTAACTGTAGAATTTGATGAGGAATCGAATGAGCCCATCTGCGAGGCTCTACGACTTTCGATTCAAAAGTTATAGCCGTTTGAACCACATAATTTTTCATATCTGTACGTTTTTTGTCCGATTTCAAGGACATTTGACACATCATTTTTCTAATCTGTACGGTTTTTGTCAAATATCTCGGAAACGGAAGCTCGTACAGCAAATTTACCTTTGGGGAATGCTAACTGTAGAATTTGATGAGGAATCGAATGAGCCCATCTACGAGGCTCTACGACTTTCGATTCAAAATGTAGCCGTTTGAACCACATAATTTTTCATATCTGTACGGTTTTTGTCAAATATCTCGGAAACGGAAGCTCGTACAGCAAATTTACCTTCGGGGAATGCTAACTGTAGAATTTGATGAGGAGTAGAATGAGCCCATCTGCGAGGCTCTACGACTTTCGATTCAAAAGTTACAGCCGTTTGAACCACATAATTTTCCATATCTGTACGGTTTTTGTCAAATATCTCGGAAACGGAAGCTCGTACAGCAAATTTACCTGCGTAGGGGAATGCTAACTGTAGAATTTGATGAGGAATCGAATGAGCCCATCTGCGAGGCTCTACGACTTTCGATTCAAAAGTTATAGCCGTTTGAACCACATAATTTTTCATATCTGTATGGTTTTTGTCCGATTTCAAGGACATTTGACACATCATTTTTCTAATCTGTACGGTTTTTGTCAAATATCTCGGAAACGGAAGCTCGTACAGCAAATTTACCTGCATAGGGGAATGCTAACTGTAGAATTTGATGAGGAGTAGAATGAGCCCATCTGTGAGGCTCTACGACTTTCGATTCAAAAGTTATAGCCGTTTGAACCACATAATTTTTCATATCTGTACGGTTTTTGTCCGATTTCAAGGACATTTGACACATCATTTTTCTAATCTGTACGGTTTTTGTCAAATAACTCGGAAACGGAAGCTCGTACAGCAAATTTACCTGCATAGGGGAATGCTAACTGTAGAATTTGATGAGGAGTAGAATGAGCCCATCTGTGAGGCTCTACGACTTTCGATTCAAAAGTTATAGCCGTTTGAACCACATAATTTTTCATATCTGTACGGTTTTTGTCCGATTTCAAGGACATTTGACACATCATTTTTCTAATCTGTACGGTTTTTGTCAAATATCTCGGAAACGGAAGCTCGTACAGCAAATTTACCTTTGGGGAATGCTAACTGTAGAATTTGATGAGGAATCGAATGAGCCCATCTACGAGGCTCTACGACTTTCGATTCAAAATGTAGCCGTTTGAACCACATAATTTTTCATATCTGTACGGTTTTTGTCAAATATCTCGGAAACGGAAGCTCGTACAGCAAATTTACCTTTGGGGAATGCTAACTGTAGAATTTGATGAGGAATCGAATGAGCCCATCTACGAGGCTCTACGACTTTCGATTCAAAATGTAGCCGTTTGAACCACATAATTTTTCATATCTGTACGGTTTTTGTCAAATATCTCGGAAACGGAAGCTCGTACAGCAAATTTACCTGCGTAGGGGAATGCTAACTGTAGAATTTGATGAGGAATCGAATGAGCCCATCTGCGAGGCTCTACGACTTTCGATTCAAAAGTTATAGCCGTTTGAACCACATAATTTTCCATATCTGTACGGTTTTTGTCAAATATCTCGGAAACGGAAGCTCGTACAGCAAATTTACCTGCATAGGGGAATGCTAACTGTAGAATTTGATGAGGAATCGAATGAGCCCATCTGCGAGGCTCTACGACTTTCGATTCAAAAGTTATAGCCGTTTGAACCACATAATTTTTCATATCTGTATGGTTTTTGTCCGATTTCAAGGACATTTGACACATCATTTTTCTAATCTGTACGGTTTTTGTCAAATATCTCGGAAACGGAAGCTCGTACAGCAAATTTACCTGCATAGGGGAATGCTAACTGTAGAATTTGATGAGGAGTAGAATGAGCCCATCTGTGAGGCTCTACGACTTTCGATTCAAAAGTTATAGCCGTTTGAACCACATAATTTTTCATATCTGTACGGTTTTTGTCCGATTTCAAGGACATTTGACATCATTTTTCTAATCTGTACGGTTTTTGTCAAATATCTCGGAAACGGAAGCTCGTACAGCAAATTTACCTGCACAGGGGAATGCTAACTGTAGAATTTGATGAGGAGTAGAATGAGCCCATCTGTGAGGCTCTACGACTTTCGATTCAAAAGTTATAGCCGTTTAAACCACATCATTTTTCATATCTGTACGGTTTTTGTCCGATTTCAAGGACATTTGACACATCATTTTTCTAATCTGTACGGTTTTTGTCAAATATCTCGGAAACGGAAGCTCGTACAGCAAATTTACCTTTGGGGAATGCTAACTGTAGAATTTGATGAGGAATCGAATGAGCCCATCTACGAGGCTCTACGACTTTCGATTCAAAATGTAGCCGTTTGAACCACATAATTTTTCATATCTGTACGGTTTTTGTCAAATATCTCGGAAACGGAAGCTCGTACAGCAAATTTACCTTTGGGGAATGCTAACTGTAGAATTTGATGAGGAATCGAATGAGCCCATCTACGAGGCTCTACGACTTTCGATTCAAAATGTAGCCGTTTGAACCACATAATTTTTCATATCTGTACGGTTTTTGTCAAATATCTCGGAAACGGAAGCTCGTACAGCAAATTTACCTTTGGGGAATGCTAACTGTAGAATTTGATGAGGAATCGAATGAGCCCATCTACGAGGCTCTACGACTTTCGATTCAAAATGTAGCCGTTTGAACCACATAATTTTTCATATCTGTACGGTTTTTGTCAAATATCTCGGAAACGGAAGCTCGTACAGCAAATTTACCTTCGGGGAATGCTAACTGTAGAATTTGATGAGGAGTAGAATGAGCCCATCTGCGAGGCTCTATGACTTTCGATTCAAAAGTTATAGCCGTTTGAACCACATCATTTTTCATATCTGTACGGTTTTTGTCAAATATCTCGGAAACGGAAGCTCGTACAGCAAATTTACCTGCATAGGGGAATGCTAACTGTAGAATTTGATGAGGAGTAGAATGAGCCCATCTGCGAGGCTCTACGACTTTCGATTCAAAAGTTATAGCCGTTTGAACCACATAATTTTCCATATCTGTACGGTTTTTGTCAAATATCTCGGAAACGGAAGCTCGTACAGCAAATTTACCTGCAAAGGGGAATGCTAACTGTAGAATTTGATGAGGAATCGAATGAGCCCATCTGCGAGGCTCTACGACTTTCGATTCAAAAGTTATAGCCGTTTGAACCACATAATTTTTCATATCTGTACGGTTTTTGTCAAATATCTCGGAAACGGAAGCTCGTACAGCAAATTTACCTGCATAGGGGAATGCTAACTGTAGAATTTGATGAGGAGTAGAATGAGCCCATCTGCGAGGCTCTACGACTTTCGATTCAAAAGTTATAGCCGTTTGAACCACATAATTTTCCATATCTGTACGGTTTTTGTCAAATATCTCGGAAACGGAAGCTCGTACAGCAAATTTACCTGCAAAGGGGAATGCTAACTGTAGAATTTGATGAGGAATCGAATGAGCCCATCTGCGAGGCTCTACGACTTTCGATTCAAAAGTTATAGCCGTTTGAACCACATAATTTTTCATATCTGTACGGTTTTTGTCCGATTTCAAGGACATTTGACACATCATTTTTCTAATCTGTACGGTTTTTGTCAAATATCTCGGAAACGGAAGCTCGTACAGCAAATTTACCTGCATAGGGGAATGCTAACTGTAGAATTTGATGAGGAGTAGAATGAGCCCATCTGTGAGGCTCTACGACTTTCGATTCAAAAGTTATAGCCGTTTGAACCACATAATTTTTCATATCTGTACGTTTTTTGTCCGATTTCAAGGACATTTGACACATCATTTTTCTAATCTGTACGGTTTTTGTCAAATATCTCGGAAACGGAAGCTCGTACAGCAAATTTACCTTTGGGGAATGCTAACTGTAGAATTTGATGAGGAATCGAATGAGCCCATCTACGAGGCTCTACGACTTTCGATTCAAAATGTAGCCGTTTGAACCACATAATTTTTCATATCTGTACGGTTTTTGTCAAATATCTCGGAAACGGAAGCTCGTACAGCAAATTTACCTTTGGGGAATGCTAACTGTAGAATTTGATGAGGAATCGAATGAGCCCATCTGCGAGGCTCTACGACTTTCGATTCAAAAGTTATAGCCGTTTGAACCACATAATTTTCCATATCTGTACGGTTTTTGTCCGATTTCATGGACATTTGACACATAATTTTTCAAATCTGTACGGTTTTTGTCAAATATCTCGGAAACGGAAGCTCGTACAGCAAATTTACCTGCATAGGGGAATGCTAACTGTAGAATTTGATGAGGAGTAGAATGAGCCCATCTGCGAGGCTCTATGACTTTCGATTCAAAAGTTATAGCCGTTTGAACCACATAATTTTTCATATCTGTACGGTTTTTGTCAAATATCTCGGAAACGGAAGCTCGTACAGCAAATTTACCTGCATAGGGGGATGCTAACTGTAGAATTTGATGAGGAATCGAATGAGCCCATCTGCGAGGCTCTACGACTTTCGATTCAAAAGTTATAGCCGTTTGAACCACATAATTTTTCATATCTGTACAGTTTTTGTCCGATTTCAAGGACATTTGACACATCATTTTTCTAATCTGTACGGTTTTTGTCAAATATCTCGGAAACGGAAGCTCGTACAGCAAATTTACCTTTGGGGAATGCTAACTGTAGAATTTGATGAGGAATCGAATGAGCCCATCTACGAGGCTCTACGACTTTCGATTCAAAATGTAGCCGTTTGAACCACATAATTTTTCATATCTGTACGGTTTTTGTCAAATATCTCGGAAACGGAAGCTCGTACAGCAAATTTACCTTTGGGGAATGCTAACTGTAGAATTTGATGAGGAATCGAATGAGCCCATCTACGAGGCTCTACGACTTTCGATTCAAAATGTAGCCGTTTGAACCACATAATTTTTCATATCTGTACGGTTTTTGTCAAATATCTCGGAAACGGAAGCTCGTACAGCAAATTTACCTTCGGGGAATGCTAACTGTAGAATTTGATGAGGAGTAGAATGAGCCCATCTGCGAGGCTCTACGACTTTCGATTCAAAAGTTATAGCCGTTTGAACCACATAATTTTCCATATCTGTACGGTTTTTGTCAAATATCTCGGAAACGGAAGCTCGTACAGCAAATTTACCTGCGTAGGGGAATGCTAACTGTAGAATTTGATGAGGAATCGAATGAGCCCATCTGCGAGGCTCTACGACTTTCGATTCAAAAGTTATAGCCGTTTGAACCACATAATTTTTCATATCTGTACGGTTTTTGTCCGATTTCAAGGACATTTGACACATCATTTTTCTAATCTGTACGGTTTTTGTCAAATATCTCGGAAACGGAAGCTCGTACAGCAAATTTACCTGCATAGGGGAATGCTAACTGTAGAATTTGATGAGGAGTAGAATGAGCCCATCTGTGAGGCTCTACGACTTTCGATTCAAAAGTTATAGCCGTTTGAACCACATAATTTTTCATATCTGTACGGTTTTTGTCCGATTTCAAGGACATTTGACACATCATTTTTCTAATCTGTACGGTTTTTGTCAAATATCTCGGAAACGGAAGCTCGTACAGCAAATTTACCTTTGGGGAATGCTAACTGTAGAATTTGATGAGGAATCGAATGAGCCCATCTACGAGGCTCTACGACTTTCGATTCAAAATGTAGCCGTTTGAACCACATAATTTTTCATATCTGTACGGTTTTTGTCAAATATCTCGGAAACGGAAGCTCGTACAGCAAATTTACCTTTGGGGAATGCTAACTGTAGAATTTGATGAGGAATCGAATGAGCCCATCTACGAGGCTCTACGACTTTCGATTCAAAATGTAGCCGTTTGAACCACATAATTTTTCATATCTGTACGGTTTTTGTCAAATATCTCGGAAACGGAAGCTCGTACAGCAAATTTACCTGCATAGGGGAATGCTAACTGTAGAATTTGATGAGGAATCGAATGAGCCCATCTGCGAGGCTCTACGACTTTCGATTCAAAAGTTATAGCCGTTTGAACCACATAATTTTTCATATCTGTACAGTTTTTGTCCGATTTCAAGGACATTTGACACATCATTTTTCTAATCTGTACGGTTTTTGTCAAATATCTCGGAAACGGAAGCTCGTACAGCAAATTTACCTTTGGGGAATGCTAACTGTAGAATTTGATGAGGAATCGAATGAGCCCATCTACGAGGCTCTACGACTTTCGATTCAAAATGTAGCCGTTTGAACCACATAATTTTTCATATCTGTACGGTTTTTGTCAAATATCTCGGAGACGGAAGCTCGTACAGCAAATTTACCTTTGGGGAATGCTAACTGTAGAATTTGATGAGGAATCGAATGAGCCCATCTACGAGGCTCTACGACTTTCGATTCAAAATGTAGCCGTTTGAACCACATAATTTTTCATATCTGTACGGTTTTTGTCAAATATCTCGGAAACGGAAGCTCGTACAGCAAATTTACCTGCATAGGGGAATGCTAACTGTAGAATTTGATGAGGAATCGAATGAGCCCATCTGCGAGGCTCTACGACTTTCGATTCAAAAGTTATAGCCGTTTGAACCACATAATTTTTCATATCTGTACAGTTTTTGTCCGATTTCAAGGACATTTGACACATCATTTTTCTAATCTGTACGGTTTTTGTCAAATATCTCGGAAACGGAAGCTCGTACAGCAAATTTACCTTTGGGGAATGCTAACTGTAGAATTTGATGAGGAATCGAATGAGCCCATCTACGAGGCTCTACGACTTTCGATTCAAAATGTAGCCGTTTGAACCACATAATTTTTCATATCTGTACGGTTTTTGTCAAATATCTCGGAAACGGAAGCTCGTACAGCAAATTTACCTTTGGGGAATGCTAACTGTAGAATTTGATTAGGAATCGAATGAGCCCATCTACGAGGCTCTACGACTTTCGATTCAAAAGTTATAGCCGTTTGAACCACATAATTTTTCATATCTGTACGGTTTTTGTCCGATTTCAAGGACATTTGACACATCATTTTTCTAATCTGTACGGTTTTTGTCAAATATCTCGGAAACGGAAGCTCGTACAGCAAATTTACCTGCATAGGGGAATGCTAACTGTAGAATTTGATGAGGAGTAGAATGAGCCCATCTGTGAGGCTCTACGACTTTCGATTCAAAAGTTATAACCGTTTGAACCACATAATTTTTCATATCTGTACGGTTTTTGTCCGATTTCAAGGACATTTGACACATCATTTTTCTAATCTGTACGGTTTTTGTCAAATATCTCGGAAACGGAAGCTCGTACAGCAAATTTACCTTTGGGGAATGCTAACTGTAGAATTTGATGAGGAATCGAATGAGCCCATCTACGAGGCTCTACGACTTTCGATTCAAAATGTAGCCGTTTGAACCACATAATTTTTCATATCTGTACGGTTTTTGTCAAATATCTCGGAAACGGAAGCTCGTACAGCAAATTTACCTTTGGGGAATGCTAACTGTAGAATTTGATGAGGAATCGAATGAGCCCATCTGCGAGGCTCTACGACTTTCGATTCAAAAGTTATAGCCGTTTGAACCACATAATTTTCCATATCTGTACGGTTTTTGTCAAATATCTCGGAAACGGAAGCTCGTACAGCAAATTTACCTGCGTAGGGGAATGCTAACTGTAGAATTTGATGAGGAATCGAATGAGCCCATCTGCGAGGCTCTACGACTTTCGATTCAAAAGTTATAGCCGTTTGAACCACATAATTTTTCATATCTGTATGGTTTTTGTCCGATTTCAAGGACATTTGACACATCATTTTTCTAATCTGTACGGTTTTTGTCAAATATCTCGGAAACGGAAGCTCGTACAGCAAATTTACCTGCATAGGGGAATGCTAACTGTAGAATTTGATGAGGAGTAGAATGAGCCCATCTGTGAGGCTCTACGACTTTCGATTCAAAAGTTATAGCCGTTTGAACCACATAATTTTTCATATCTGTACGGTTTTTGTCCGATTTCAAGGACATTTGACACATCATTTTTCTAATCTGTACGGTTTTTGTCAAATATCTCGGAAACGGAAGCTCGTACAGCAAATTTACCTGCATAGGGGAATGCTAACTGTAGAATTTGATGAGGAGTAGAATGAGCCCATCTGTGAGGCTCTACGACTTTCGATTCAAAAGTTATAGCCGTTTGAACCACATAATTTTTCATATCTGTACGGTTTTTGTCCGATTTCAAGGACATTTGACACATCATTTTTCTAATCTGTACGGTTTTTGTCAAATATCTCGGAAACGGAAGCTCGTACAGCAAATTTACCTTTGGGGAATGCTAACTGTAGAATTTGATGAGGAATCGAATGAGCCCATCTACGAGGCTCTACGACTTTCGATTCAAAATGTAGCCGTTTGAACCACATAATTTTTCATATCTGTACGGTTTTTGTCAAATATCTCGGAAACGGAAGCTCGTACAGCAAATTTACCTTTGGGGAATGCTAACTGTAGAATTTGATGAGGAATCGAATGAGCCCATCTATGAGGCTCTACGACTTTCGATTCAAAATGTAGCCGTTTGAACCACATAATTTTTCATATCTGTACGGTTTTTGTCAAATATCTCGGAAACGGAAGCTCGTACAGCAAATTTACCTGCGTAGGGGAATGCTAACTGTAGAATTTGATGAGGAATCGAATTAGCCCATCTGCGAGGCTCTACGACTTTCGATTCAAAAGTTATAGCCGTTTGAACCACATAATTTTCCATATCTGTACGGTTTTTGTCAAATATCTCGGAAACGGAAGCTCGTACAGCAAATTTACCTGCGTAGGGGAATGCTAACTGTAGAATTTGATGAGGAATCGAATGAGCCCATCTGCGAGGCTCTACGACTTTCGATTCAAAAGTTATAGCCGTTTGAACCACATAATTTTTCATATCTGTATGGTTTTTGTCCGATTTCAAGGACATTTGACACATCATTTTTCTAATCTGTACGGTTTTTGTCAAATATCTCGGAAACGGAAGCTCGTACAGCAAATTTACCTGCATGGGGGAATGCTAACTGTAGAATTTGATGAGGAGTAGAATGAGCCCATCTGTGAGGCTCTACGACTTTCGATTCAAAAGTTATAGCCGTTTGAACCACATAATTTTTCATATCTGTACGGTTTTTGTCCGATTTCAAGGACATTTGACATCATTTTTCTAATCTGTACGGTTTTTGTCAAATATCTCGGAAACGGAAGCTCGTACAGCAAATTTACCTGCATAGGGGAATGCTAACTGTAGAATTTGATGAGGAGTAGAATGAGCCCATCTGTGAGGCTCTACGACTTTCGATTCAAAAGTTATAGCCGTTTGAACCACATCATTTTTCATATCTGTACGGTTTTTGTCCGATTTCAAGGACATTTGACACATCATTTTTCTAATCTGTACGGTTTTTGTCAAATATCTCGGAAACGGAAGCTCGTACAGCAAATTTACCTTTGGGGAATGCTAACTGTAGAATTTGATGAGGAATCGAATGAGCCCATCTACGAGGCTCTACGACTTTCGATTCAAAATGTAGCCGTTTGAACCACATAATTTTTCATATCTGTACGGTTTTTGTCAAATATCTCGGAAACGGAAGCTCGTACAGCAAATTTACCTTTGGGGAATGCTAACTGTAGAATTTGATGAGGAATCGAATGAGCCCATCTACGAGGCTCTACGACTTTCGATTCAAAATGTAGCCGTTTGAACCACATAATTTTTCATATCTGTACGGTTTTTGTCAAATATCTCGGAAACGGAAGCTCGTACAGCAAATTTACCTTCGGGGAATGCTAACTGTAGAATTTGATGAGGAATCGAATGAGCCCATCTACGAGGCTCTACGACTTTCGATTCAAAATGTAGCCGTTTGAACCACATAATTTTTCATATCTGTACGGTTTTTGTCAAATATCTCGGAAACGGAAGCTCGTACAGCAAATTTACCTTTGGGGAATGCTAACTGTAGAATTTGATGAGGAATCGAATGAGCCCATCTACGAGGCTCTACGACTTTCGATTCAAAATGTAGCCGTTTGAACCACATAATTTTTCATATCTGTACGGTTTTTGTCAAATATCTCGGAAACGGAAGCTCGTACAGCAAATTTACCTTCGGGGAATGCTAACTGTAGAATTTGATGAGGAGTAGAATGAGCCCATCTGCGAGGCTCTACGACTTTCGATTCAAAAGTTATAGCCGTTTGAACCACATAATTTTCCATATCTGTACGGTTTTTGTCAAATATCTCGGAAACGGAAGCTCGTACAGCAAATTTACCTGCGTAGGGGAATGCTAACTGTAGAATTTGATGAGGAATCGAATGAGCCCATCTGCGAGGCTCTACGACTTTCGATTCAAAAGTTATAGCCGTTTGAACCACATAATTTTTCATATCTGTATGGTTTTTGTCCGATTTCAAGGACATTTGACACATCATTTTTCTAATCTGTACGGTTTTTGTCAAATATCTCGGAAACGGAAGCTCGTACAGCAAATTTACCTGCATAGGGGAATGCTAACTGTAGAATTTGATGAGGAGTAGAATGAGCCCATCTGTGAGGCTCTACGACTTTCGATTCAAAAGTTATAGCCGTTTGAACCACATAATTTTTCATATCTGTACGGTTTTTGTCCGATTTCAAGGACATTTGACACATCATTTTTCTAATCTGTACGGTTTTTGTCAAATATCTCGGAAACGGAAGCTCGTACAGCAAATTTACCTGCATAGGGGAATGCTAACTGTAGAATTTGATGAGGAGTAGAATGAGCCCATCTGTGAGGCTCTACGACTTTCGATTCAAAAGTTATAGCCGTTTGAACCACATAATTTTTCATATCTGTACGGTTTTTGTCCGATTTCAAGGACATTTGACACATCATTTTTCTAATCTGTACGGTTTTTGTCAAATATCTCGGAAACGGAAGCTCGTACAGCAAATTTACCTTTGGGGAATGCTAACTGTAGAATTTGATGAGGAATCGAATGAGCCCATCTACGAGGCTCTACGACTTTC
This sequence comes from Borostomias antarcticus, assembly GCF_949987555.1. Classification (NCBI taxonomy): domain Eukaryota; kingdom Metazoa; phylum Chordata; class Actinopteri; order Stomiiformes; family Stomiidae; genus Borostomias; species Borostomias antarcticus. Next base: position 82,325 of record NW_028176384.1, read on the forward strand.
GATTCAAAATGTAGCCGTTTGAACCACATAATTTTTCATATCTGTACGGTTTTTGTCAAATATCTCGGAAACGGAAGCTCGTACAGCAAATTTACCTTCGGGGAATGCTAACTGTAGAATTTGATGAGGAATCGAATGAGCCCATCTGCGAGGCTCTACGACTTTCGATTCAAAAGTTATAGCCGTTTGAACCACATAATTTTCCATATCTGTACGGTTTTTGTCAAATATCTCGGAAACGGAAGCTCGTACAGCAAATTTACCTGCATAGGGGAATGCTAACTGTAGAATTTGATGAGGAATCGAATGAGCCCATCTGCGAGGCTCTACGACTTTCGATTCAAAAGTTATAGCCGTTTGAACCACATAATTTTTCATATCTGTACGGTTTTTGTCCGATTTCAAGGACATTTGACACATCATTTTTCTAATCTGTACGGTTTTTGTCAAATATCTCGGAAACGGAAGCTCGTACAGCAAATTTACCTTTGGGGAATGCTAACTGTAGAATTTGATGAGGAATCGAATGAGCCCATCTACGAGGCTCTACGACTTTCGATTCAAAATGTAGCCGTTTGAACCACATAATTTTTCATATCTGCACGGTTTTTGTCAAATATCTCGGAAACGGAAGCTCGTACAGCAAATTTACCTTCGGGGAATGCTAACTGTAGAATTTGATGAGGAATCGAATGAGCCCATCTGCGAGGCTCTACGACTTTCGATTCAAAAGTTATAGCCGTTTGAACCACATAATTTTCCATATCTGTACGGTTTTTGTCAAATATCTCGGAAACGGAAGCTCGTACAGCAAATTTACCTGCATAGGGGAATGCTAACTGTAGAATTTGATGAGGAATCGAATGAGCCCATCTGCGAGGCTCTACGACTTTCGATTCAAAAGTTATAGCCGTTTGAACCACATAATTTTTCATATCTGTACAGTTTTTGTCCGATTTCAAGGACATTTGACACATCATTTTTCTAATCTGTACGGTTTTTGTCAAATATCTCGGAAACGGAAGCTCGTACAGCAAATTTACCTTTGGGGAATGCTAACTGTAGAATTTGATGAGGAATCGAATGAGCCCATCTACGAGGCTCTACGACTTTCGATTCAAAATGTAGCCGTTTGAACCACATAATTTTTCATATCTGTACGGTTTTTGTCAAATATCTCGGAAACGGAAGCTCGTACAGCAAATTTACCTTCGGGGAATGCTAACTGTAGAATTTGATGAGGAGTAGAATGAGCCCATCTGCGAGGCTCTACGACTTTCGATTCAAAAGTTATAGCCGTTTGAACCACATAATTTTCCATATCTGTACGGTTTTTGTCAAATATCTCGGAAACGGAAGCTCGTACAGCAAATTTACCTGCGTAGGGGAATGCTAACTGTAGAATTTGATGAGGAATCGAATGAGCCCATCTACGAGGCTCTACGACTTTCGATTCAAAATGTAGCCGTTTGAACCACATAATTTTTCATATCTGTACGGTTTATGTCAAATATCTCGGAAACGGAAGCTCGTACAGCAAATTTACCTTTGGGGAATGCTAACTGTAGAATTTGATGAGGAATCGAATGAGCCCATCTACGAGGCTCTACGACTTTCGATTCAAAATGTAGCCGTTTGAACCACATAATTTTTCATATCTGTACGGTTTTTGTCAAATATCTCGGGAACGGAAGCTCGTACAGCAAATTTACCTTCGGGGAATGCTAACTGTAGAATTTGATGAGGAATCGAATGAGCCCATCTACGAGTCTCTACGACTTTCGATTCAAAATGTAGCCGTTTGAACCACATAATTTTTCATATCTGTACGGTTTTTGTCCGATTTCAAGGACATTTGACACATCATTTTTCTAATCTGTACGGTTTTTGTCAAATATCTCGGAAACGGAAGCTCGTACAGCAAATTTACCTTTGGGGAATGCTAACTGTAGAATTTGATGAGGAATCGAATGAGCCCATCTACGAGGCTCTACGACTTTCGATTCAAAATGTAGCCGTTTGAACCACATAATTTTTCATATCTGTACGGTTTTTGTCAAATATCTCGGAAACGGAAGCTCGTACAGCAAATTTACCTTCGGGGAATACTAACTGTAGAATTTGATGAGGAATCGAATGAGCCCATCTGCGAGGCTCTACGACTTTCGATTCAAAAGTTATAGCCGTTTGAACCACATAATTTTCCATATCTGTACGGTTTTTGTCCGATTTCATGGACATTTGACACATCATTTTTCAAATCTGTACGGTTTTTGTCAAATATCTCGGAAACGGAAGCTCGTACAGCAAATTTACCTGCATAGGGGAATGCTAACTGTAGAATTTGATGAGGAGTAGAATGAGCCCATCTGTGAGGCTCTACGACTTTCGATTCAAAAGTTATAGCCGTTTGAACCACATAATTTTTCATATCTGTACGGTTTTTGTCAAATATCTCGGAAACGGAAGCTCGTACAGCAAATTTACCTGCGTAGGGGAATGCTAACTGTAGAATTTGATGAGGAATCGAATGAGCCCATCTATGAGGCTCTACGACTTTCGATTCAAAATGTAGCCGTTTGAACCACATAATTTTTCATATCTGTACGGTTTTTGTCAAATATCTCGGAAACGGAAGCTCGTACAGCAAATTTACCTGCGTAGGGGAATGCTAACTGTAGAATTTGATGAGGAATCGAATTAGCCCATCTGCGAGGCTCTACGACTTTCGATTCAAAAGTTATAGCCGTTTGAACCACATAATTTTCCATATCTGTACGGTTTTTGTCAAATATCTCGGAAACGGAAGCTCGTACAGCAAATTTACCTGCGTAGGGGAATGCTAACTGTAGAATTTGATGAGGAATCGAATGAGCCCATCTGCGAGGCTCTACGACTTTCGATTCAAAAGTTATAGCCGTTTGAACCACATAATTTTTCATATCTGTATGGTTTTTGTCCGATTTCAAGGACATTTGACACATCATTTTTCTAATCTGTACGGTTTTTGTCAAATATCTCGGAAACGGAAGCTCGTACAGCAAATTTACCTGCATGGGGGAATGCTAACTGTAGAATTTGATGAGGAGTAGAATGAGCCCATCTGTGAGGCTCTACGACTTTCGATTCAAAAGTTATAGCCGTTTGAACCACATAATTTTTCATATCTGTACGGTTTTTGTCCGATTTCAAGGACATTTGACATCATTTTTCTAATCTGTACGGTTTTTGTCAAATATCTCGGAAACGGAAGCTCGTACAGCAAATTTACCTGCATAGGGGAATGCTAACTGTAGAATTTGATGAGGAGTAGAATGAGCCCATCTGTGAGGCTCTACGACTTTCGATTCAAAAGTTATAGCCGTTTGAACCACATCATTTTTCATATCTGTACGGTTTTTGTCCGATTTCAAGGACATTTGACACATCATTTTTCTAATCTGTACGGTTTTTGTCAAATATCTCGGAAACGGAAGCTCGTACAGCAAATTTACCTTTGGGGAATGCTAACTGTAGAATTTGATGAGGAATCGAATGAGCCCATCTACGAGGCTCTACGACTTTCGATTCAAAATGTAGCCGTTTGAACCACATAATTTTTCATATCTGTACGGTTTTTGTCAAATATCTCGGAAACGGAAGCTCGTACAGCAAATTTACCTTTGGGGAATGCTAACTGTAGAATTTGATGAGGAATCGAATGAGCCCATCTACGAGGCTCTACGACTTTCGATTCAAAATGTAGCCGTTTGAACCACATAATTTTTCATATCTGTACGGTTTTTGTCAAATATCTCGGAAACGGAAGCTCGTACAGCAAATTTACCTTCGGGGAATGCTAACTGTAGAATTTGATGAGGAATCGAATGAGCCCATCTACGAGGCTCTACGACTTTCGATTCAAAATGTAGCCGTTTGAACCACATAATTTTTCATATCTGTACGGTTTTTGTCAAATATCTCGGAAACGGAAGCTCGTACAGCAAATTTACCTTTGGGGAATGCTAACTGTAGAATTTGATGAGGAATCGAATGAGCCCATCTACGAGGCTCTACGACTTTCGATTCAAAATGTAGCCGTTTGAACCACATAATTTTTCATATCTGTACGGTTTTTGTCAAATATCTCGGAAACGGAAGCTCGTACAGCAAATTTACCTGCGTAGGGGAATGCTAACTGTAGAATTTGATGAGGAATCGAATTAGCCCATCTGCGAGGCTCTACGACTTTCGATTCAAAAGTTATAGCCGTTTGAACCACATAATTTTCCATATCTGTACGGTTTTTGTCAAATATCTCGGAAACGGAAGCTCGTACAGCAAATTTACCTGCGTAGGGGAATGCTAACTGTAGAATTTGATGAGGAATCGAATGAGCCCATCTGCGAGGCTCTACGACTTTCGATTCAAAAGTTATAGCCGTTTGAACCACATAATTTTTCATATCTGTATGGTTTTTGTCCGATTTCAAGGACATTTGACACATCATTTTTCTAATCTGTACGGTTTTTGTCAAATATCTCGGAAACGGAAGCTCGTACAGCAAATTTACCTGCATGGGGGAATGCTAACTGTAGAATTTGATGAGGAGTAGAATGAGCCCATCTGTGAGGCTCTACGACTTTCGATTCAAAAGTTATAGCCGTTTGAACCACATAATTTTTCATATCTGTACGGTTTTTGTCCGATTTCAAGGACATTTGACATCATTTTTCTAATCTGTACGGTTTTTGTCAAATATCTCGGAAACGGAAGCTCGTACAGCAAATTTACCTGCATAGGGGAATGCTAACTGTAGAATTTGATGAGGAGTAGAATGAGCCCATCTGTGAGGCTCTACGACTTTCGATTCAAAAGTTATAGCCGTTTGAACCACATCATTTTTCATATCTGTACGGTTTTTGTCCGATTTCAAGGACATTTGACACATCATTTTTCTAATCTGTACGGTTTTTGTCAAATATCTCGGAAACGGAAGCTCGTACAGCAAATTTACCTTTGGGGAATGCTAACTGTAGAATTTGATGAGGAATCGAATGAGCCCATCTACGAGGCTCTACGACTTTCGATTCAAAATGTAGCCGTTTGAACCACATAATTTTTCATATCTGTACGGTTTTTGTCAAATATCTCGGAAACGGAAGCTCGTACAGCAAATTTACCTTTGGGGAATGCTAACTGTAGAATTTGATGAGGAATCGAATGAGCCCATCTACGAGGCTCTACGACTTTCGATTCAAAATGTAGCCGTTTGAACCACATAATTTTTCATATCTGTACGGTTTTTGTCAAATATCTCGGAAACGGAAGCTCGTACAGCAAATTTACCTTCGGGGAATGCTAACTGTAGAATTTGATGAGGAATCGAATGAGCCCATCTACGAGGCTCTACGACTTTCGATTCAAAATGTAGCCGTTTGAACCACATAATTTTTCATATCTGTACGGTTTTTGTCAAATATCTCGGAAACGGAAGCTCGTACAGCAAATTTACCTTTGGGGAATGCTAACTGTAGAATTTGATGAGGAATCGAATGAGCCCATCTACGAGGCTCTACGACTTTCGATTCAAAATGTAGCCGTTTGAACCACATAATTTTTCATATCTGTACGGTTTTTGTCAAATATCTCGGAAACGGAAGCTCGTACAGCAAATTTACCTTCGGGGAATGCTAACTGTAGAATTTGATGAGGAGTAGAATGAGCCCATCTGCGAGGCTCTACGACTTTCGATTCAAAAGTTATAGCCGTTTGAACCACATAATTTTCCATATCTGTACGGTTTTTGTCAAATATCTCGGAAACGGAAGCTCGTACAGCAAATTTACCTGCGTAGGGGAATGCTAACTGTAGAATTTGATGAGGAATCGAATGAGCCCATCTGCGAGGCTCTACGACTTTCGATTCAAAAGTTATAGCCGTTTGAACCACATAATTTTTCATATCTGTATGGTTTTTGTCCGATTTCAAGGACATTTGACACATCATTTTTCTAATCTGTACGGTTTTTGTCAAATATCTCGGAAACGGAAGCTCGTACAGCAAATTTACCTGCATAGGGGAATGCTAACTGTAGAATTTGATGAGGAGTAGAATGAGCCCATCTGTGAGGCTCTACGACTTTCGATTCAAAAGTTATAGCCGTTTGAACCACATAATTTTTCATATCTGTACGGTTTTTGTCCGATTTCAAGGACATTTGACACATCATTTTTCTAATCTGTACGGTTTTTGTCAAATATCTCGGAAACGGAAGCTCGTACAGCAAATTTACCTGCATAGGGGAATGCTAACTGTAGAATTTGATGAGGAGTAGAATGAGCCCATCTGTGAGGCTCTACGACTTTCGATTCAAAAGTTATAGCCGTTTGAACCACATAATTTTTCATATCTGTACGGTTTTTGTCCGATTTCAAGGACATTTGACACATCATTTTTCTAATCTGTACGGTTTTTGTCAAATATCTCGGAAACGGAAGCTCGTACAGCAAATTTACCTTTGGGGAATGCTAACTGTAGAATTTGATGAGGAATCGAATGAGCCCATCTACGAGGCTCTACGACTTTCGATTCAAAATGTAGCCGTTTGAACCACATAATTTTTCATATCTGTACGGTTTTTGTCAAATATCTCGGAAACGGAAGCTCGTACAGCAAATTTACCTTCGGGGAATGCTAACTGTAGAATTTGATGAGGAATCGAATGAGCCCATCTGCGAGGCTCTACGACTTTCGATTCAAAAGTTATAGCCGTTTGAACCACATAATTTTCCATATCTGTACGGTTTTTGTCAAATATCTCGGAAACGGAAGCTCGTACAGCAAATTTACCTGCATAGGGGAATGCTAACTGTAGAATTTGATGAGGAATCGAATGAGCCCATCTGCGAGGCTCTACGACTTTCGATTCAAAAGTTATAGCCGTTTGAACCACATAATTTTTCATATCTGTACGGTTTTTGTCCGATTTCAAGGACATTTGACACATCATTTTTCTAATCTGTACGGTTTTTGTCAAATATCTCGGAAACGGAAGCTCGTACAGCAAATTTACCTTTGGGGAATGCTAACTGTAGAATTTGATGAGGAATCGAATGAGCCCATCTACGAGGCTCTACGACTTTCGATTCAAAATGTAGCCGTTTGAACCACATAATTTTTCATATCTGCACGGTTTTTGTCAAATATCTCGGAAACGGAAGCTCGTACAGCAAATTTACCTTCGGGGAATGCTAACTGTAGAATTTGATGAGGAATCGAATGAGCCCATCTGCGAGGCTCTACGACTTTCGATTCAAAAGTTATAGCCGTTTGAACCACATAATTTTCCATATCTGTACGGTTTTTGTCAAATATCTCGGAAACGGAAGCTCGTACAGCAAATTTACCTGCATAGGGGAATGCTAACTGTAGAATTTGATGAGGAATCGAATGAGCCCATCTGCGAGGCTCTACGACTTTCGATTCAAAAGTTATAGCCGTTTGAACCACATAATTTTTCATATCTGTACAGTTTTTGTCCGATTTCAAGGACATTTGACACATCATTTTTCTAATCTGTACGGTTTTTGTCAAATATCTCGGAAACGGAAGCTCGTACAGCAAATTTACCTTTGGGGAATGCTAACTGTAGAATTTGATGAGGAATCGAATGAGCCCATCTACGAGGCTCTACGACTTTCGATTCAAAATGTAGCCGTTTGAACCACATAATTTTTCATATCTGTACGGTTTTTGTCAAATATCTCGGAAACGGAAGCTCGTACAGCAAATTTACCTTCGGGGAATGCTAACTGTAGAATTTGATGAGGAGTAGAATGAGCCCATCTGCGAGGCTCTACGACTTTCGATTCAAAAGTTATAGCCGTTTGAACCACATAATTTTCCATATCTGTACGGTTTTTGTCAAATATCTCGGAAACGGAAGCTCGTACAGCAAATTTACCTGCGTAGGGGAATGCTAACTGTAGAATTTGATGAGGAATCGAATGAGCCCATCTACGAGGCTCTACGACTTTCGATTCAAAATGTAGCCGTTTGAACCACATAATTTTTCATATCTGTACGGTTTATGTCAAATATCTCGGAAACGGAAGCTCGTACAGCAAATTTACCTTTGGGGAATGCTAACTGTAGAATTTGATGAGGAATCGAATGAGCCCATCTACGAGGCTCTACGACTTTCGATTCAAAATGTAGCCGTTTGAACCACATAATTTTTCATATCTGTACGGTTTTTGTCAAATATCTCGGGAACGGAAGCTCGTACAGCAAATTTACCTTCGGGGAATGCTAACTGTAGAATTTGATGAGGAATCGAATGAGCCCATCTACGAGTCTCTACGACTTTCGATTCAAAATGTAGCCGTTTGAACCACATAATTTTTCATATCTGTACGGTTTTTGTCCGATTTCAAGGACATTTGACACATCATTTTTCTAATCTGTACGGTTTTTGTCAAATATCTCGGAAACGGAAGCTCGTACAGCAAATTTACCTTTGGGGAATGCTAACTGTAGAATTTGATGAGGAATCGAATGAGCCCATCTACGAGGCTCTACGACTTTCGATTCAAAATGTAGCCGTTTGAACCACATAATTTTTCATATCTGTACGGTTTTTGTCAAATATCTCGGAAACGGAAGCTCGTACAGCAAATTTACCTTCGGGGAATACTAACTGTAGAATTTGATGAGGAATCGAATGAGCCCATCTGCGAGGCTCTACGACTTTCGATTCAAAAGTTATAGCCGTTTGAACCACATAATTTTCCATATCTGTACGGTTTTTGTCCGATTTCATGGACATTTGACACATCATTTTTCAAATCTGTACGGTTTTTGTCAAATATCTCGGAAACGGAAGCTCGTACAGCAAATTTACCTGCATAGGGGAATGCTAACTGTAGAATTTGATGAGGAGTAGAATGAGCCCATCTGTGAGGCTCTACGACTTTCGATTCAAAAGTTATAGCCGTTTGAACCACATAATTTTTCATATCTGTACGGTTTTTGTCAAATATCTCGGAAACGGAAGCTCGTACAGCAAATTTACCTGCGTAGGGGAATGCTAACTGTAGAATTTGATGAGGAATCGAATGAGCCCATCTATGAGGCTCTACGACTTTCGATTCAAAATGTAGCCGTTTGAACCACATAATTTTTCATATCTGTACGGTTTTTGTCAAATATCTCGGAAACGGAAGCTCGTACAGCAAATTTACCTGCGTAGGGGAATGCTAACTGTAGAATTTGATGAGGAATCGAATTAGCCCATCTGCGAGGCTCTACGACTTTCGATTCAAAAGTTATAGCCGTTTGAACCACATAATTTTCCATATCTGTACGGTTTTTGTCAAATATCTCGGAAACGGAAGCTCGTACAGCAAATTTACCTGCGTAGGGGAATGCTAACTGTAGAATTTGATGAGGAATCGAATGAGCCCATCTGCGAGGCTCTACGACTTTCGATTCAAAAGTTATAGCCGTTTGAACCACATAATTTTTCATATCTGTATGGTTTTTGTCCGATTTCAAGGACATTTGACACATCATTTTTCTAATCTGTACGGTTTTTGTCAAATATCTCGGAAACGGAAGCTCGTACAGCAAATTTACCTGCATGGGGGAATGCTAACTGTAGAATTTGATGAGGAGTAGAATGAGCCCATCTGTGAGGCTCTACGACTTTCGATTCAAAAGTTATAGCCGTTTGAACCACATAATTTTTCATATCTGTACGGTTTTTGTCCAATTTCAAGGACATTTGACATCATTTTTCTAATCTGTACGGTTTTTGTCAAATATCTCGGAAACGGAAGCTCGTACAGCAAATTTACCTGCATAGGGGAATGCTAACTGTAGAATTTGATGAGGAGTAGAATGAGCCCATCTGTGAGGCTCTACGACTTTCGATTCAAAAGTTATAGCCGTTTGAACCACATCATTTTTCATATCTGTACGGTTTTTGTCCGATTTCAAGGACATTTGACACATCATTTTTCTAATCTGTACGGTTTTTGTCAAATATCTCGGAAACGGAAGCTCGTACAGCAAATTTACCTTTGGGGAATGCTAACTGTAGAATTTGATGAGGAATCGAATGAGCCCATCTACGAGGCTCTACGACTTTCGATTCAAAATGTAGCCGTTTGAACCACATAATTTTTCATATCTGTACGGTTTTTGTCAAATATCTCGGAAACGGAAGCTCGTACAGCAAATTTACCTTTGGGGAATGCTAACTGTAGAATTTGATGAGGAATCGAATGAGCCCATCTACGAGGCTCTACGACTTTCGATTCAAAATGTAGCCGTTTGAACCACATAATTTTTCATATCTGTACGGTTTTTGTCAAATATCTCGGAAACGGAAGCTCGTACAGCAAATTTACCTTCGGGGAATGCTAACTGTAGAATTTGATGAGGAATCGAATGAGCCCATCTACGAGGCTCTACGACTTTCGATTCAAAATGTAGCCGTTTGAACCACATAATTTTTCATATCTGTACGGTTTTTGTCAAATATCTCGGAAACGGAAGCTCGTACAGCAAATTTACCTTTGGGGAATGCTAACTGTAGAATTTGATGAGGAATCGAATGAGCCCATCTACGAGGCTCTACGACTTTCGATTCAAAATGTAGCCGTTTGAACCACATAATTTTTCATATCTGTACGGTTTTTGTCAAATATCTCGGAAACGGAAGCTCGTACAGCAAATTTACCTTCGGGGAATGCTAACTGTAGAATTTGATGAGGAGTAGAATGAGCCCATCTGCGAGGCTCTACGACTTTCGATTCAAAAGTTATAGCCGTTTGAACCACATAATTTTCCATATCTGTACGGTTTTTGTCAAATATCTCGGAAACGGAAGCTCGTACAGCAAATTTACCTGCGTAGGGGAATGCTAACTGTAGAATTTGATGAGGAATCGAATGAGCCCATCTGCGAGGCTCTACGACTTTCGATTCAAAAGTTATAGCCGTTTGAACCACATAATTTTTCATATCTGTATGGTTTTTGTCCGATTTCAAGGACATTTGACACATCATTTTTCTAATCTGTACGGTTTTTGTCAAATATCTCGGAAACGGAAGCTCGTACAGCAAATTTACCTGCATAGGGGAATGCTAACTGTAGAATTTGATGAGGAGTAGAATGAGCCCATCTGTGAGGCTCTACGACTTTCGATTCAAAAGTTATAGCCGTTTGAACCACATAATTTTTCATATCTGTACGGTTTTTGTCCGATTTCAAGGACATTTGACACATCATTTTTCTAATCTGTACGGTTTTTGTCAAATATCTCGGAAACGGAAGCTCGTACAGCAAATTTACCTGCATAGGGGAATGCTAACTGTAGAATTTGATGAGGAGTAGAATGAGCCCATCTGTGAGGCTCTACGACTTTCGATTCAAAAGTTATAGCCGTTTGAACCACATAATTTTTCATATCTGTACGGTTTTTGTCCGATTTCAAGGACATTTGACACATCATTTTTCTAATCTGTACGGTTTTTGTCAAATATCTCGGAAACGGAAGCTCGTACAGCAAATTTACCTTTGGGGAATGCTAACTGTAGAATTTGATGAGGAATCGAATGAGCCCATCTACGAGGCTCTACGACTTTCGATTCAAAATGTAGCCGTTTGAACCACATAATTTTTCATATCTGTACGGTTTTTGTCAAATATCTCGGAAACGGAAGCTCGTACAGCAAATTTACCTTCGGGGAATGCTAACTGTAGAATTTGATGAGGAATCGAATGAGCCCATCTGCGAGGCTCTACGACTTTCGATTCAAAAGTTATAGCCGTTTGAACCACATAATTTTCCATATCTGTACGGTTTTTGTCAAATATCTCGGAAACGGAAGCTCGTACAGCAAATTTACCTGCATAGGGGAATGCTAACTGTAGAATTTGATGAGGAATCGAATGAGCCCATCTGCGAGGCTCTACGACTTTCGATTCAAAAGTTATAGCCGTTTGAACCACATAATTTTTCATATCTGTACGGTTTTTGTCCGATTTCAAGGACATTTGACACATCATTTTTCTAATCTGTACGGTTTTTGTCAAATATCTCGGAAACGGAAGCTCGTACAGCAAATTTACCTTTGGGGAATGCTAACTGTAGAATTTGATGAGGAATCGAATGAGCCCATCTACGAGGCTCTACGACTTTCGATTCAAAATGTAGCCGTTTGAACCACATAATTTTTCATATCTGCACGGTTTTTGTCAAATATCTCGGAAACGGAAGCTCGTACAGCAAATTTACCTTCGGGGAATGCTAACTGTAGAATTTGATGAGGAATCGAATGAGCCCATCTGCGAGGCTCTACGACTTTCGATTCAAAAGTTATAGCCGTTTGAACCACATAATTTTCCATATCTGTACGGTTTTTGTCAAATATCTCGGAAACGGAAGCTCGTACAGCAAATTTACCTGCATAGGGGAATGCTAACTGTAGAATTTGATGAGGAATCGAATGAGCCCATCTGCGAGGCTCTACGACTTTCGATTCAAAAGTTATAGCCGTTTGAACCACATAATTTTTCATATCTGTACAGTTTTTGTCCGATTTCAAGGACATTTGACACATCATTTTTCTAATCTGTACGGTTTTTGTCAAATATCTCGGAAACGGAAGCTCGTACAGCAAATTTACCTTTGGGGAATGCTAACTGTAGAATTTGATGAGGAATCGAATGAGCCCATCTACGAGGCTCTACGACTTTCGATTCAAAATGTAGCCGTTTGAACCACATAATTTTTCATATCTGTACGGTTTTTGTCAAATATCTCGGAAACGGAAGCTCGTACAGCAAATTTACCTTCGGGGAATGCTAACTGTAGAATTTGATGAGGAGTAGAATGAGCCCATCTGCGAGGCTCTACGACTTTCGATTCAAAAGTTATAGCCGTTTGAACCACATAATTTTCCATATCTGTACGGTTTTTGTCAAATATCTCGGAAACGGAAGCTCGTACAGCAAATTTACCTGCGTAGGGGAATGCTAACTGTAGAATTTGATGAGGAATCGAATGAGCCCATCTACGAGGCTCTACGACTTTCGATTCAAAATGTAGCCGTTTGAACCACATAATTTTTCATATCTGTACGGTTTATGTCAAATATCTCGGAAACGGAAGCTCGTACAGCAAATTTACCTTTGGGGAATGCTAACTGTAGAATTTGATGAGGAATCGAATGAGCCCATCTACGAGGCTCTACGACTTTCGATTCAAAATGTAGCCGTTTGAACCACATAATTTTTCATATCTGTACGGTTTTTGTCAAATATCTCGGGAACGGAAGCTCGTACAGCAAATTTACCTTCGGGGAATGCTAACTGTAGAATTTGATGAGGAATCGAATGAGCCCATCTACGAGTCTCTACGACTTTCGATTCAAAATGTAGCCGTTTGAACCACATAATTTTTCATATCTGTACGGTTTTTGTCCGATTTCAAGGACATTTGACACATCATTTTTCTAATCTGTACGGTTTTTGTCAAATATCTCGGAAACGGAAGCTCGTACAGCAAATTTACCTTTGGGGAATGCTAACTGTAGAATTTGATGAGGAATCGAATGAGCCCATCTACGAGGCTCTACGACTTTCGATTCAAAATGTAGCCGTTTGAACCACATAATTTTTCATATCTGTACGGTTTTTGTCAAATATCTCGGAAACGGAAGCTCGTACAGCAAATTTACCTTCGGGGAATACTAACTGTAGAATTTGATGAGGAATCGAATGAGCCCATCTGCGAGGCTCTACGACTTTCGATTCAAAAGTTATAGCCGTTTGAACCACATAATTTTCCATATCTGTACGGTTTTTGTCCGATTTCATGGACATTTGACACATCATTTTTCAAATCTGTACGGTTTTTGTCAAATATCTCGGAAACGGAAGCTCGTACAGCAAATTTACCTGCATAGGGGAATGCTAACTGTAGAATTTGATGAGGAGTAGAATGAGCCCATCTGTGAGGCTCTACGACTTTCGATTCAAAAGTTATAGCCGTTTGAACCACATAATTTTTCATATCTGTACGGTTTTTGTCAAATATCTCGGAAACGGAAGCTCGTACAGCAAATTTACCTGCGTAGGGGAATGCTAACTGTAGAATTTGATGAGGAATCGAATGAGCCCATCTGCGAGGCTCTACGACTTTCGATTCAAAAGTTATAGCCGTTTGAACCACATAATTTTTCATATCTGTACGGTTTTTGTCAAATATCTCGGAAACGGAAGCTTGTACAGCAAATTTACCTTTGGGGAATGCTAACTGTAGAATTTGATGAGGAATCGAATGAGCCCATCTACGAGGCTCTACGACTTTCGATTCAAAATGTAGCCATTTGAACCACATAATTTTTCATATCTGTACGGTTTTTGTCAAATATCTCGGAAACGGAAGCTCGTACAGCAAATTTACCTTTGGGGAATGCTAACTGTAGAATTTGATGAGGAATCGAATGAGCCCATCTACGAGTCTCTACGACTTTCGATTCAAAATGTAGCCGTTTGAACCACATAATTTTTCATATCTGTACGGTTTTTGTCCGATTTCAAGGACATTTGACACATCATTTTTCTAATCTGTACGGTTTTTGTCAAATATCTCGGAAACGGAAGCTCGTACAGCAAATTTACCTTTGGGGAATGCTAACTGTAGAATTTGATGAGGAGTAGAATGAGCCCATCTGCGAGGCTCTACGACTTTCGATTCAAAATGTAGCCGATTGAACCACATAATTTTTCATATCTGTACGGTTTTTGTCAAATATCTCGGAAACGGAAGCTCGTACAGCAAATTTACCTTCGGGGAATGCTAACTGTAGAATTTGATGAGGAGTAGAATGAGCCCATTTGCGAGGCTCTACGACTTTCGATTCAAAACTTATAGCCGTTTGAACCACATAATTTTCCATATCTGTACGGTTTTTGTCCGATTTCATGGACATTTGACACATCATTTTTCAAATCTGTACGGTTTTTGTCAAATATCTCGGAAACGGAAGCTCGTACAGCAAATTTACCTGCATAGGGGAATGCTAACTGTAGAATTTGATGAGGAGTAGAATGAGCCCATCTGCGAGGCTCTACGACTTTCGATTCAAAAGTTATAGCCGTTTGAACCACATAATTTTTCATATCTGTACGGTTTTTGTCAAATATCTCGGAAACGGAAGCTCGTACAGCAAATTTACCTGCATAGGGGAATGCTAACTGTAGAATTTGATGAGGAGTAGAATGAGCCCATCTGCGAGGCTCTACGACATTCGATTCAAAAGTTATAGCCGTTTGAACCACATAATTTTTCATATCTGTACGGTTTTTGTCCGATTTCAAGGACATTTGACACATCATTTTTCAAATCTGTACGGTTTTTGTCAAATATCTCGGAAACGGAAGCTCGTACAGCAAATTTACCTTTGGGGAATGCTAACTGTAGAATTTGATGAGGAATCGAATGAGCCCATCTACGAGGCTCTACGACTTTCGATTCAAAATGTAGCCGTTTGAACCACATAATTTTTCATATCTGTACGGTTTTTGTCAAATATCTCGGAAACGGAAGCTCGTACAGCAAATTTACCTTCGGGGAATGCTAACTGTAGAATTTGATGAGGAATCGAATGAGCCCATCTGCGAGGCTCTACGACTTTCGATTCAAAAGTTATAGCCGTTTGAACCACATAATTTTTCATATCTGTACGGTTTTTGTCCGATTTCAAGGACATTTGACACATCATTTTTCTAATCTGTACGGTTTTTGTCAAATATCTCGGAAACGGAAGCTCGTACAGCAAATTTACCTGCATAGGGGAATGCTAACTGTAGAATTTGATGAGGAGTAGAATGAGCCCATCTGTGAGGCTCTACGACTTTCGATTCAAAAGTTATAGCCGTTTGAACCACATAATTTTTCATATCTGTACGGTTTTTGTCCGATTTCAAGGACATTTGACACATCATTTTTCTAATCTGTACGGTTTTTGTCAAATATCTCGGAAACGGAAGCTCGTACAGCAAATTTACCTTTGGGGAATGCTAACTGTAGAATTTGATGAGGAATCGAATGAGCCCATCTACGAGGCTCTACGACTTTCGATTCAAAATGTAGCCGTTTGAACCACATAATTTTTCATATCTGTACGGTTTTTGTCAAATATCTCGGAAACGGAAGCTCGTACAGCAAATTTACCTTCGGGGAATGCTAACTGTAGAATTTGATGAGGAATCGAATGAGCCCATCTGCGAGGCTCTACGACTTTCGATTCAAAAGTTATAGCCGTTTGAACCACATAATTTTCCATATCTGTACGGTTTTTGTCAAATATCTCGGAAACGGAAGCTCGTACAGCAAATTTACCTGCATAGGGGAATGCTAACTGTAGAATTTGATGAGGAATCGAATGAGCCCATCTGCGAGGCTCTACGACTTTCGATTCAAAAGTTATAGCCGTTTGAACCACATAATTTTTCATATCTGTACGGTTTTTGTCCGATTTCAAGGACATTTGACACATCATTTTTCTAATCTGTACGGTTTTTGTCAAATATCTCGGAAACGGAAGCTCGTACAGCAAATTTACCTTTGGGGAATGCTAACTGTAGAATTTGATGAGGAATCGAATGAGCCCATCTACGAGGCTCTACGACTTTCGATTCAAAATGTAGCCGTTTGAACCACATAATTTTTCATATCTGCACGGTTTTTGTCAAATATCTCGGAAACGGAAGCTCGTACAGCAAATTTACCTTCGGGGAATGCTAACTGTAGAATTTGATGAGGAATCGAATGAGCCCATCTGCGAGGCTCTACGACTTTCGATTCAAAAGTTATAGCCGTTTGAACCACATAATTTTCCATATCTGTACGGTTTTTGTCAAATATCTCGGAAACGGAAGCTCGTACAGCAAATTTACCTGCATAGGGGAATGCTAACTGTAGAATTTGATGAGGAATCGAATGAGCCCATCTGCGAGGCTCTACGACTTTCGATTCAAAAGTTATAGCCGTTTGAACCACATAATTTTTCATATCTGTACAGTTTTTGTCCGATTTCAAGGACATTTGACACATCATTTTTCTAATCTGTACGGTTTTTGTCAAATATCTCGGAAACGGAAGCTCGTACAGCAAATTTACCTTTGGGGAATGCTAACTGTAGAATTTGATGAGGAATCGAATGAGCCCATCTACGAGGCTCTACGACTTTCGATTCAAAATGTAGCCGTTTGAACCACATCATTTTTCATATCTGTACGGTTTTTGTCAAATATCTCGGAAACGGAAGCTCGTACAGCAAATTTACCTTCGGGGAATGCTAACTGTAGAATTTGATGAGGAGTAGAATGAGCCCATCTGCGAGGCTCTACGACTTTCGATTCAAAAGTTATAGCCGTTTGAACCACATAATTTTCCATATCTGTACGGTTTTTGTCAAATATCTCGGAAACGGAAGCTCGTACAGCAAATTTACCTGCGTAGGGGAATGCTAACTGTAGAATTTGATGAGGAATCGAATGAGCCCATCTACGAGGCTCTACGACTTTCGATTCAAAATGTAGCCGTTTGAACCACATAATTTTTCATATCTGTACGGTTTATGTCAAATATCTCGGAAACGGAAGCTCGTACAGCAAATTTACCTTTGGGGAATGCTAACTGTAGAATTTGATGAGGAATCGAATGAGCCCATCTACGAGGCTCTACGACTTTCGATTCAAAATGTAGCCGTTTGAACCACATAATTTTTCATATCTGTACGGTTTTTGTCAAATATCTCGGGAACGGAAGCTCGTACAGCAAATTTACCTTCGGGGAATGCTAACTGTAGAATTTGATGAGGAATCGAATGAGCCCATCTACGAGTCTCTACGACTTTCGATTCAAAATGTAGCCGTTTGAACCACATAATTTTTCATATCTGTACGGTTTTTGTCCGATTTCAAGGACATTTGACACATCATTTTTCTAATCTGTACGGTTTTTGTCAAATATCTCGGAAACGGAAGCTCGTACAGCAAATTTACCTTTGGGGAATGCTAACTGTAGAATTTGATGAGGAATCGAATGAGCCCATCTACGAGGCTCTACGACTTTCGATTCAAAATGTAGCCGTTTGAACCACATAATTTTTCATATCTGTACGGTTTTTGTCAAATATCTCGGAAACGGAAGCTCGTACAGCAAATTTACCTTCGGGGAATACTAACTGTAGAATTTGATGAGGAATCGAATGAGCCCATCTGCGAGGCTCTACGACTTTCGATTCAAAAGTTATAGCCGTTTGAACCACATAATTTTCCATATCTGTACGGTTTTTGTCCGATTTCATGGACATTTGACACATCATTTTTCAAATCTGTACGGTTTTTGTCAAATATCTCGGAAACGGAAGCTCGTACAGCAAATTTACCTGCATAGGGGAATGCTAACTGTAGAATTTGATGAGGAGTAGAATGAGCCCATCTGCGAGGCTCTACGACTTTCGATTCAAAAGTTATAGCCGTTTGAACCACATAATTTTTCATATCTGTACGGTTTTTGTCAAATATCTCGTAAACGGAAGCTCGTACAGCAAATTTACCTGCGTAGGGGAATGCTAACTGTAGAATTTGATGAGGAATCGAATGAGCCCATCTGCGAGGCTCTACGACTTTCGATTCAAAAGTTATAGCCGTTTGAACCACATAATTTTTCATATCTGTACGGTTTTTGTCAAATATCTCGGAAACGGAAGCTTGTACAGCAAATTTACCTTTGGGGAATGCTAACTGTAGAATTTGATGAGGAATCGAATGAGCCCATCTACGAGGCTCTACGACTTTCGATTCAAAATGTAGCCATTTGAACCACATAATTTTTCATATCTGTACGGTTTTTGTCAAATATCTCGGAAACGGAAGCTCGTACAGCAAATTTACCTTTGGGGAATGCTAACTGTAGAATTTGATGAGGAATCGAATGAGCCCATCTACGAGTCTCTACGACTTTCGATTCAAAATGTAGCCGTTTGAACCACATAATTTTTCATATCTGTACGGTTTTTGTCCGATTTCAAGGACATTTGACACATCATTTTTCTAATCTGTACGGTTTTTGTCAAATATCTCGGAAACGGAAGCTCGTACAGCAAATTTACCTTTGGGGAATGCTAACTGTAGAATTTGATGAGGAGTAGAATGAGCCCATCTGCGAGGCTCTACGACTTTCGATTCAAAATGTAGCCGATTGAACCACATAATTTTTCATATCTGTACGGTTTTTGTCAAATATCTCGGAAACGGAAGCTCGTACAGCAAATTTACCTTCGGGGAATGCTAACTGTAGAATTTGATGAGGAGTAGAATGAGCCCATTTGCGAGGCTCTACGACTTTCGATTCAAAACTTATAGCCGTTTGAACCACATAATTTTCCATATCTGTACGGTTTTTGTCCGATTTCATGGACATTTGACACATCATTTTTCAAATCTGTACGGTTTTTGTCAAATATCTCGGAAACGGAAGCTCGTACAGCAAATTTACCTGCATAGGGGAATGCTAACTGTAGAATTTGATGAGGAGTAGAATGAGCCCATCTGCGAGGCTCTACGACTTTCGATTCAAAAGTTATAGCCGTTTGAACCACATAATTTTTCATATCTGTACGGTTTTTGTCAAATATCTCGGAAACGGAAGCTCGTACAGCAAATTTACCTGCATAGGGGAATGCTAACTGTAGAATTTGATGAGGAGTAGAATGAGCCCATCTGCGAGGCTCTACGACATTCGATTCAAAAGTTATAGCCGTTTGAACCACATAATTTTTCATATCTGTACGGTTTTTGTCCGATTTCAAGGACATTTGACACATCATTTTTCAAATCTGTACGGTTTTTGTCAAATATCTCGGAAACGGAAGCTCGTACAGCAAATTTACCTTTGGGGAATGCTAACTGTAGAATTTGATGAGGAATCGAATGAGCCCATCTACGAGGCTCTACGACTTTCGATTCAAAATGTAGCCGTTTGAACCACATAATTTTTCATATCTGTACGGTTTTTGTCAAATATCTCGGAAACGGAAGCTCGTACAGCAAATTTACCTTTGGGGAATGCTAACTGTAGAATTTGATGAGGAATCGAATGAGCCCATCTACGAGGCTCTACGACTTTCGATTCAAAATGTAGCCGTTTGAACCACATAATTTTTCATATCTGTACAGTTTTTGTCAAATATCTCGGAAACGGAAGCTCGTACAGCAAATTTACCTTCGGGGAATGCTAACTGTAGAATTTGATGAGGAGTAGAATGAGCCCATCTGCGAGGCTCTACGACTTTCGATTCAAAAGTTATAGCCGTTTGAACCACATAATTTTCCATATCTGTACGGTTTTTGTCAAATATCTCGGAAACGGAAGCTCGTACAGCAAATTTACCTGCGTAGGGGAATGCTAACTGTAGAATTTGATGAGGAATCGAATGAGCCCATCTGCGAGGCTCTACGACTTTCGATTCAAAAGTTATAGCCGTTTGAACCACATAATTTTTCATATCTGTATGGTTTTTGTCCGATTTCAAGGACATTTGACACATCATTTTTCTAATCTGTACGGTTTTTGTCAAATATCTCGGAAACGGAAGCTCGTACAGCAAATTTACCTGCACAGGGGAATGCTAACTGTAGAATTTGATGAGGAGTAGAATGAGCCCATCTGTGAGGCTCTACGACTTTCGATTCAAAAGTTATAGCCGTTTGAACCACATAATTTTTCATATCTGTACGGTTTTTGTCCGATTTCAAGGACATTTGACACATCATTTTTCTAATCTGTACGGTTTTTGTCAAATATCTCGGAAACGGAAGCTCGTACAGCAAATTTACCTGCATAGGGGAATGCTAACTGTAGAATTTGATGAGGAGTAGAATGAGCCCATCTGTGAGGCTCTACGACTTTCGATTCAAAAGTTATAGCCGTTTGAACCACATAATTTTTCATATCTGTACGGTTTTTGTCCGATTTCAAGGACATTTGACACATCATTTTTCTAATCTGTACGGTTTTTGTCAAATATCTCGGAAACGGAAGCTCGTACAGCAAATTTACCTTTGGGGAATGCTAACTGTAGAATTTGATGAGGAATCGAATGAGCCCATCTACGAGGCTCTACGACTTTCGATTCAAAATGTAGCCGTTTGAACCACATAATTTTTCATATCTGTACGGTTTTTGTCAAATATCTCGGAAACGGAAGCTCGTACAGCAAATTTACCTTCGGGGAATGCTAACTGTAGAATTTGATGAGGAATCGAATGAGCCCATCTGCGAGGCTCTACGACTTTCGATTCAAAAGTTATAGCCGTTTGAACCACATAATTTTCCATATCTGTACGGTTTTTGTCAAATATCTCGGAAACGGAAGCTCGTACAGCAAATTTACCTGCATAGGGGAATGCTAACTGTAGAATTTGATGAGGAATCGAATGAGCCCATCTGCGAGGCTCTACGACTTTCGATTCAAAAGTTATAGCCGTTTGAACCACATAATTTTTCATATCTGTACGGTTTTTGTCCGATTTCAAGGACATTTGACACATCATTTTTCTAATCTGTACGGTTTTTGTCAAATATCTCGGAAACGGAAGCTCGTACAGCAAATTTACCTTTGGGGAATGCTAACTGTAGAATTTGATGAGGAATCGAATGAGCCCATCTACGAGGCTCTACGACTTTCGATTCAAAATGTAGCCGTTTGAACCACATAATTTTTCATATCTGCACGGTTTTTGTCAAATATCTCGGAAACGGAAGCTCGTACAGCAAATTTACCTTCGGGGAATGCTAACTGTAGAATTTGATGAGGAATCGAATGAGCCCATCTGCGAGGCTCTACGACTTTCGATTCAAAAGTTATAGCCGTTTGAACCACATAATTTTCCATATCTGTACGGTTTTTGTCAAATATCTCGGAAACGGAAGCTCGTACAGCAAATTTACCTGCATAGGGGAATGCTAACTGTAGAATTTGATGAGGAATCGAATGAGCCCATCTGCGAGGCTCTACGACTTTCGATTCAAAAGTTATAGCCGTTTGAACCACATAATTTTCCATATCTGTACGGTTTTTGTCAAATATCTCGGAAACGGAAGCTCGTACAGCAAATTTACCTGCGTAGGGGAATGCTAACTGTAGAATTTGATGAGGAATCGAATGAGCCCATCTACGAGGCTCTACGACTTTCGATTCAAAATGTAGCCGTTTGAACCACATAATTTTTCATATCTGTACGGTTTATGTCAAATATCTCGGAAACGGAAGCTCGTACAGCAAATTTACCTTTGGGGAATGCTAACTGTAGAATTTGATGAGGAATCGAATGAGCCCATCTACGAGGCTCTACGACTTTCGATTCAAAATGTAGCCGTTTGAACCACATAATTTTTCATATCTGTACGGTTTTTGTCAAATATCTCGGGAACGGAAGCTCGTACAGCAAATTTACCTTCGGGGAATGCTAACTGTAGAATTTGATGAGGAATCGAATGAGCCCATCTACGAGTCTCTACGACTTTCGATTCAAAATGTAGCCGTTTGAACCACATAATTTTTCATATCTGTACGGTTTTTGTCCGATTTCAAGGACATTTGACACATCATTTTTCTAATCTGTACGGTTTTTGTCAAATATCTCGGAAACGGAAGCTCGTACAGCAAATTTACCTTCGGGGAATACTAACTGTAGAATTTGATGAGGAATCGAATGAGCCCATCTGCGAGGCTCTACGACTTTCGATTCAAAAGTTATAGCCGTTTGAACCACATAATTTTCCATATCTGTACGGTTTTTGTCCGATTTCATGGACATTTGACACATCATTTTTCAAATCTGTACGGTTTTTGTCAAATATCTCGGAAACGGAAGCTCGTACAGCAAATTTACCTGCATAGGGGAATGCTAACTGTAGAATTTGATGAGGAGTAGAATGAGCCCATCTGCGAGGCTCTACGACTTTCGATTCAAAAGTTATAGCCGTTTGAACCACATAATTTTTCATATCTGTACGGTTTTTGTCAAATATCTCGGAAACGGAAGCTCGTACAGCAAATTTACCTGCATAGGAGAATGCTAACTGTAGAATTTGATGAGGAATCGAATGAGCCCATCTGCGAGGCTCTACGACTTTCGATTCAAAAGTTATAGCCGTTTGAACCACATAATTTTTCATATCTGTACGGTTTTTGTCAAATATCTCGGAAACGGAAGCTTGTACAGCAAATTTACCTTTGGGGAATGCTAACTGTAGAATTTGATGAGGAATCGAATGAGCCCATCTACGAGGCTCTACGACTTTCGATTCAAAATGTAGCCATTTGAACCACATAATTTTTCATATCTGTACGGTTTTTGTCAAATATCTCGGAAACGGAAGCTCGTACAGCAAATTTACCTGCGTAGGAGAATGCTAACTGTAGAATTTGATGAGGAATCGAATGAGCCCATCTGCGAGGCTCTACGACTTTCGATTCAAAAGTTATAGCCGTTTGAACCACATAATTTTTCATATCTGTACGGTTTTTGTCAAATATCTCGGAAACGGAAGCTTGTACAGCAAATTTACCTTTGGGGAATGCTAACTGTAGAATTTGATGAGGAATCGAATGAGCCCATCTACGAGGCTCTACGACTTTCGATTCAAAATGTAGCCATTTGAACCACATAATTTTTCATATCTGTACGGTTTTTGTCAAATATCTCGGAAACGGAAGCTCGTACAGCAAATTTACCTTTGGGGAATGCTAACTGTAGAATTTGATGAGGAATCGAATGAGCCCATCTACGAGTCTCTACGACTTTCGATTCAAAATGTAGCCGTTTGAACCACATAATTTTTCATATCTGTACGGTTTTTGTCCGATTTCAAGGACATTTGACACATCATTTTTCTAATCTGTACGGTTTTTGTCAAATATCTCGGAAACGGAAGCTCGTACAGCAAATTTACCTTTGGGGAATGCTAACTGTAGAATTTGATGAGGAGTAGAATGAGCCCATCTGCGAGGCTCTACGACTTTCGATTCAAAATGTAGCCGATTGAACCACATAATTTTTCATATCTGTACGGTTTTTGTCAAATATCTCGGAAACGGAAGCTCGTACAGCAAATTTACCTTCGGGGAATGCTAACTGTAGAATTTGATGAGGAGTAGAATGAGCCCATTTGCGAGGCTCTACGACTTTCGATTCAAAACTTATAGCCGTTTGAACCACATAATTTTCCATATCTGTACGGTTTTTGTCCGATTTCATGGACATTTGACACATCATTTTTCAAATCTGTACGGTTTTTGTCAAATATCTCGGAAACGGAAGCTCGTACAGCAAATTTACCTGCATAGGGGAATGCTAACTGTAGAATTTGATGAGGAGTAGAATGAGCCCATCTGCGAGGCTCTACGACTTTCGATTCAAAAGTTATAGCCGTTTGAACCACATAATTTTTCATATCTGTACGGTTTTTGTCAAATATCTCGGAAACGGAAGCTCGTACAGCAAATTTACCTGCATAGGGGAATGCTAACTGTAGAATTTGATGAGGAGTAGAATGAGCCCATCTGCGAGGCTCTACGACATTCGATTCAAAAGTTATAGCCGTTTGAACCACATAATTTTTCATATCTGTACGGTTTTTGTCCGATTTCAAGGACATTTGACACATCATTTTTCAAATCTGTACGGTTTTTGTCAAATATCTCGGAAACGGAAGCTCGTACAGCAAATTTACCTTTGGGGAATGCTAACTGTAGAATTTGATGAGGAATCGAATGAGCCCATCTACGAGGCTCTACGACTTTCGATTCAAAATGTAGCCGTTTGAACCACATAATTTTTCATATCTGTACGGTTTTTGTCAAATATCTCGGAAACGGAAGCTCGTACAGCAAATTTACCTTTGGGGAATGCTAACTGTAGAATTTGATGAGGAATCGAATGAGCCCATCTACGAGGCTCTACGACTTTCGATTCAAAATGTAGCCGTTTGAACCACATAATTTTTCATATCTGTACGGTTTTTGTCAAATATCTCGGAAACGGAAGCTCGTACAGCAAATTTACCTTCGGGGAATGCTAACTGTAGAATTTGATGAGGAGTAGAATGAGCCCATCTGCGAGGCTCTACGACTTTCGATTCAAAACTTATAGCCGTTTGAACCACATAATTTTCCATATCTGTACGGTTTTTGTCCGATTTCATGGACATTTGACACATCATTTTTCAAATCTGTACGGTTTTTGTCAAATATCTCGGAAACGGAAGCTCGTACAGCAAATTTACCTGCATAGGGGAATGCTAACTGTAGAATTTGATGAGGAGTAGAATGAGCCCATCTGCGAGGCTCTACGACTTTCGATTCAAAAGTTATAGCCGTTTGAACCACATAATTTTTCATATCTGTACGGTTTTTGTCAAATATCTCGGAAACGGAAGCTCGTACAGCAAATTTACCTGCATAGGGGAATGCTAACTGTAGAATTTGATGAGGAGTAGAATGAGCCCATCTGCGAGGCTCTACGACATTCGATTCAAAAGTTATAGCCGTTTGAACCACATAATTTTTCATATCTGTACGGTTTTTGTCCGATTTCAAGGACATTTGACACATCATTTTTCCAATCTGTACGGTTTTTGTCAAATATCTCGGAAACGGAAGCTCGTACAGCAAATTTACCTTTGGGGAATGCTAACTGTAGAATTTGATGAGGAATCGAATGAGCCCATCTACGAGGCTCTACGACTTTCGATTCAAAATGTAGCCGTTTGAACCACATAATTTTTCATATCTGTACGGTTTTTGTCAAATATCTCGGAAACGGAAGCTCGTACAGCAAATTTACCTGCATAGGGGAATGCTAACTGTAGAATTTGATGAGGAATCAAATGAGCCCATCTGCGAGGCTCTACGACTTTCGATTCAAAAGTTATAGCCGTTTGAACCACATAATTTTTCATATCTGTACGGTTTTTGTCCGATTTCATGGACATTTGACACATCATTTTTCAAATCTGTACGGTTTTTGTCAAATATCTCGGAAACGGAAGCTCGTACAGCAAATTTACCTTTGGGGAATGCTAACTGTAGAATTTGATGAGGAATCGAATGAGCCCATCTACGAGGCTCTACGACTTTCGATTCAAAATGTAGCCGTTTGAACCACATAATTTTTCATATCTGTACTTTTTTTGTCAAATATCTCGGAAACGGAAGCTCGTACAGCAAATTTACCTTTGGGGAATGCTAACTGTAGAATTTGATGAGGAATCGAATGAGCCCATCTACGAGGCTCTACGACTTTCGATTCAAAATGTAGCCGTTTGAACCACATAATTTTTCATATCTGTACGGTTTTTGTCAAATATCTCGGAAACGGAAGCTCGTACAGCAAATTTACCTGCATAGGGGAATGCTAACTGTAGAATTTGATGAGGAATCGAATGAGCCCATCTGCGAGGCTCTACGACTTTCGATTCAAAAGTTATAGCCTTTTGAGCCTGTGAGTTGCCATCACTGCTAGTCCTCTAATCAACCAGTATCAACACATCATTTATATGACAACTTGGTTAAACAAAGCTCAGAGAGCAATATGTATTCTATTCTGTCTTCAATTGGGGGTGTTTTTGTCAAAGAATGAATACAGAATAATTGTAGAAAATTCTTACTCTAAAGTTTATCCCCATTATGGACTTACTTGTTTTCTCTAAGTCAGTGTGTCAGATCCAGAAGTCACTAGCTACTCTGATGAGATGGAATGGATCACTGACTGTTTAAGTGTCTGCGTCAGCAACGTCTACTATGACATCATAAAAGCAATGGGAGATGTAACGTGGCGAGGCGCCCTCTAGTGGTTTTGATAAGTTAACATGATACGGTTTTTGTCAAATATCTCGGAAACGGAAGCTCGTACAGCAAATTTATCTGCATAAGGGACTGCTAACTGTAGAATTTGATGAGGAATCGAATAAGCCCATCTGCGAGGCTCTACGACTTTCGATTCAAAAGTTATAGCCGTTTGAACCACATCATTTTCATATCTGTACGGTTTTTGTCCGATTTCAAGGACATTTGACACATCATTTTTCATATCTGTACGGTTTTTGTCAAATATCTCGGAAACGGAAGCTCGTACAGCAAATTTACCTGCATAGGGGACTGCTAACTGTAGAATTTGATGAGGAATCGAATGAGCCCATCTGCGAGGATCTACGACTTTCGATTCAAAAGTTATAGCCGTTTGGGCCACATCATTTTTCATATCTGTTTGGTTTTTGTCAAATATCTCGGAAACCGAAGCTCGTACAGCAAATTTACCTGCATAGGGGACTGCTAACTGTAGAATTTGATGAGGAATCGAATGAGCCCATCTGCGAGGCTCTACGACTTTCGATTCAAAAGTTATAGCCTTTTGAGCCTGTGAGTTGCCATCACTGCTAGTCCTCTAACAACCAGTATCAACACATCATTTATATGACAACTTGGTTAAACAAAGCTCAGAGAGCAATATGTACTCTATTCTGTCTTCAATTGGGGGTGTTTTTGTCAAAGAATGAATACAGAATAATTGTAGAAAATTCTTACTCTAAAGTTTATCCCCATTATGGATTTACTTGTTTTCTCTAAGTCAGTGTGTCAGATCCAGAAGTCACTAGCTACTCTGATGAGGTGGAATGGATCACTGACTGTTTAAGTGTCTGCGTCAGCAACGTCTACTATGACATCATAAAAGCAATGGGAGATGTAACGTGGCGAGGCGCCCTCTAGTGGTTTTGATAAGTTAACATGATACGGTTTTTGTCAAATATCTCGGAAACGGAAGCTCGTACAGCAAATTTATCTGCATAAGGGACTGCTAACTGTAGAATTTGATGAGGAATCGAATAAGCCCATCTGCGAGGCTCTACGACTTTCGATTCAAAAGTTATAGCCGTTTGAACCACATCATTTTCATATCTGTACGGTTTTTGTCCGATTTCAAGGACATTTGACACATCATTTTTCATATCTGTACGGTTTTTGTCAAATATCTCGGAAACGGAAGCTCGTACAGCAAATTTACCTGCATAGGGGACTGCTAACTGTAGAATTTGATGAGGAATCGAATGAGCCCATCTGCGAGGATCTACGACTTTCGATTCAAAAGTTATAGCCGTTTGGGCCACATCATTTTTCATATCTGTTTGGTTTTTGTCAAATATCTCGGAAACCGAAGCTCGTACAGCAAATTTACCTGCATAGGGGACTGCTAACTGTAGAATTTGATGAGGAATCGAATGAGCCCATCTGCGAGGCTCTACGACTTTCGATTCAAAAGTTATAGCCTTTTGAGCCTGTGAGTTGCCATCACTGCTAGTCCTCTAACAACCAGTATCAACACATCATTTATATGACAACTTGGTTAAACAAAGCTCAGAGAGCAATATGTACTCTATTCTGTCTTCAATTGGGGGTGTTTTTGTCAAAGAATGAATACAGAATAATTGTAGAAAATTCTTACTCTAAAGTTTATCCCCATTATGGACTTACTTGTTTTCTCTAAGTCAGTGTGTCAGATCCAGAAGTCACTAGCTACTCTGATGAGGTGGAATGGATCACTGACTGTTTAAGTGTCTGCATCAGCAACGTCTACTATGACATCATAAAAGCAATGGGAGATGTAACGTGGCGAGGCGCCCTCTAGTGGTTTTGATAAGTTAACATGATACGGTTTTTGTCAAATATCTCGGAAACGGAAGCTCGTACAGCAAATTTATCTGCATAGGGGACTGCTAACTGTAGAATTTGATGAGGAATCGAATGAGCCCATCTGCGAGGCTCTACGACTTTCGATTCAAAAGTTATAGCCGTTTGAACCACATCATTTTCATATCTGTACGGTTTTTGTCCGATTTCAAGGACATTTGACACATCATTTTTCATATCTGTACGGTTTTTGTCAAATATCTCGGAAACGGAAGCTCGTACAGCAAATTTATCTGCATAGGGGACTGCTAACTGTAGAATTTGATGAGGAATCGAATGAGCCCATCTGCGAGGCTCTACGACTTTCGATTCAAAAGTTATAGCCGTTTGAGCCACATCATTTTTCATATCTGTTTGGTTTTTGTCAAATATCTCGGAAACCGAAGCTCGTACAGCAAATTTACCTGCATAGGGGACTGCTAACTGTAGAATTTGATGAGGAATCGAATGAGCCCATCTGCGAGGCTCTACGACTTTCGATTCAAAAGTTATAGCCGTTTGAGCCACATCATTTTTCATATCTGTTTGGTTTTTGTCAAATATCTCGGAAACCGAAGCTCGTACAGCAAATTTACCTGCATAGGGGACTGCTAACTGTAGAATTTGATGAGGAATCGAATGAGCCCATCTGCGATGCTCTACGACTTTCGATTCAAAAGTTATAGCCGTTTGAGCCTGTGAGTTGCCATCACTGCTAGTCCTCTAATCAACCAGTATCAACACATCATTTATATGACAACTTGGTTAAACAAAGCTCAGAGAGCAATATGTACTCTATTCTGTCTTCAATTGGGGGTGTTTTTGTCAAAGAATGAATACAGAATAATTGTAGAAAATTCTTACTCTAAAGTTTATCCCCATTATGGACTTACTTGTTTTCTCTAAGTCAGTGTGTCAGATCCAGAAGTCACTAGCTACTCTGATGAGGTGGAATGGATCACTGACTGTTTAAGTGTCTGCGTCAGCAACGTCTACTATGACATCATAAAAGCAATGGGAGATGTAACGTGGCGAGGCGCCCTCTAGTGGTTTTGATAAGTTAACATGATACGGTTTTTGTCAAATATCTCGGAAACGGAAGCTCGTACAGCAAATTTATCTGCATAGGGGACTGCTAACTGTAGAATTTGATGAGGAATCGAATGAGCCCATCTGCGAGGCTCTACGACTTTCGATTCAAAAGTTATAGCCGTTTGAACCACATCATTTTCATATCTGTACGGTTTTTGTCCGATTTCAAGGACATTTGACACATCATTTTTCATATCTGTACGGTTTTTGTCAAATATCTCGGAAACGGAAGCTCGTACAGCAAATTTATCTGCATAGGGGACTGCTAACTGTAGAATTTGATGAGGAATCGAATGAGCCCATCTGCGAGGCTCTACGACTTTCGATTCAAAAGTTATAGCCGTTTGAGCCACATCATTTTTCATATCTGTTTGGTTTTTGTCAAATATCTCGGAAACCGAAGCTCGTACAGCAAATTTACCTGCATAGGGGACTGCTAACTGTAGAATTTGATGAGGAATCGAATGAGCCCATCTGCGAGGCTCTACGACTTTCGATTCAAAAGTTATAGCCGTTTGAGCCACATCATTTTTCATATCTGTTTGGTTTTTGTCAAATATCTCGGAAACCGAAGCTCGTACAGCAAATTTACCTGCATAGGGGACTGCTAACTGTAGAATTTGATGAGGAATCGAATGAGCCCATCTGCGATGCTCTACGACTTTCGATTCAAAAGTTATAGCCGTTTGAGCCTGTGAGTTGCCATCACTGCTAGTCCTCTAATCAACCAGTATCAACACATCATTTATATGACAACTTGGTTAAACAAAGCTCAGAGAGCAATATGTACTCTATTCTGTCTTCAATTGGGGGTGTTTTTGTCAAAGAATGAATACAGAATAATTGTAGAAAATTCTTACTCTAAAGTTTATCCCCATTATGGACTTACTTGTTTTCTCTAAGTCAGTGTGTCAGATCCAGAAGTCACTAGCTACTCTGATGAGGTGGAATGGATCACTGACTGTTTAAGTGTCTGCGTCAGCAACGTCTACTATGACATCATAAAAGCAATGGGAGATGTAACGTGGCGAGGCGCCCTCTAGTGGTTTTGATAAGTTAACATGATACGGTTTTTGTCAAATATCTCGGAAACGGAAGCTCGTACAGCAAATTTATCTGCATAGGGGACTGCTAACTGTAGAATTTGATGAGGAATCGAATGAGCCCATCTGCGAGGCTCTACGACTTTCGATTCAAAAGTTATAGCCGTTTGAACCACATCATTTTCATATCTGTACGGTTTTTGTCCGGTTTTTGTCAAATATCTCGGAAACGGAAGCTCGTACAGCAAATTTATCTGCATAGGGGACTGCTAACTGTAGAATTTGATGAGGAATCGAATGAGCCCATCTGCGAGGCTCTACGACTTTCGATTCAAAAGTTATAGCCGTTTGAGCCACATCATTTTTCATATCTGTTTGGTTTTTGTCAAATATCTCGGAAACCGAAGCTCGTACAGCAAATTTACCTGCATAGGGGACTGCTAACTGTAGAATTTGATGAGGAATCGAATGAGCCCATCTGCGAGGCTCTACGACTTTCGATTCAAAAGTTATAGCCGTTTGAGCCACATCATTTTTCATATCTGTTTGGTTTTTGTCAAATATCTCGGAAACCGAAGCTCGTACAGCAAATTTACCTGCATAGGGGACTGCTAACTGTAGAATTTGATGAGGAATCGAATGAGCCCATCTGCGATGCTCTACGACTTTCGATTCAAAAGTTATAGCCGTTTGAGCCACATCATTTTTCATATCTGTACGGTTTTTGTCAAATATCTCGGAAACGGAAGCTCGTACAGCAAATTTACCTGCATAAGGGACTGCTAACTGTAGAATTTGATGAGGAATCGAATGAGCCCATCTGCGAGGCTCTACGAATTTCGATTCAAAAGTTATAGCCTTTTGAGCCTGTGAGTTGCCATCACTGCTAGTCCTCTAATCAACCAGTATCAACACATCATTTATATGACAACTTGGTTAAACAAAGCTCAGAGAGCAATATGTACTCTATTCTGTCTTCAATTGGGGGTGTTTTTGTCAAAGAATGAATACAGAATAATTGTAGAAAATTCTTACTCCAAAGTTTATCCCCATTATGGACTTACTTGTTTTCTCTAAGTCAGTGTGTCAGATCCAGAAGTCACTAGCTACTCTGATGAGGTGGAATGGATCACTGACTGTTTAAGTGTCTGCGTCAGCAACGTCTACTATGACATCATAAAAGCAATGGGAGATGTAACGTGGCGAGGCGCCCTCTAGTGGTTTTGATAAGTTAACATGATACGGTTTTTGTCAAATATCTCGGAAACGGAAGCTCGTACAGCAAATTTATCTGCATAGGGGACTGCTAACTGTAGAATTTGATGAGGAATCGAATGAGCCCATCTGCGAGGCTCTACGACTTTCGATTCAAAAGTTATAGCCGTTTGAACCACATCATTTTCATATCTGTACGGTTTTTGTCCGATTTCAAGGACATTTGACACATCATTTTTCATATCTGTACGGTTTTTGTCAAATATCTCGGAAACGGAAGCTCGTACAGCAAATTTATCTGCATAGGGGACTGCTAACTGTAGAATTTGATGAGGAATCGAATGAGCCCATCTGCGAGGCTCTACGACTTTCGATTCAAAAGTTATAGCCGTTTGAACCACATCATTTTTCATATCTGTACGGTTTTTGTCAAATATCTCGGAAACGGAAGCTCGTACAGCAAATTTACCTGCATAGGGGACTGCTAACTGTAGAATTTGATGAGGAATCGAATGAGCCCATCTGCGAGGCTCTACGAATTTCGATTCAAAAGTTATAGCCTTTTGAGCCTGTGAGTTGCCATCACTGCTAGTCCTCTAATCAACCAGTATCAACACATCATTTATATGACAACTTGGTTAAACAAAGCTCAGAGAGCAATATGTACTCTATTCTGTCTTCAATTGGGGGTGTTTTTGTCAAAGAATGAATACAGAATAATTGTAGAAAATTCTTACTCCAAAGTTTATCCCCATTATGGACTTACTTGTTTTCTCTAAGTCAGTGTGTCAGATCCAGAAGTCACTAGCTACTCTGATGAGGTGGAATGGATCACTGACTGTTTAAGTGTCTGCGTCAGCAACGTCTACTATGACATCATAAAAGCAATGGGAGATGTAACGTGGCGAGGCGCCCTCTAGTGGTTTTGATAAGTTAACATGATACGGTTTTTGTCAAATATCTCGGAAACGGAAGCTCGTACAGCAAATTTATCTGCATAGGGGACTGCTAACTGTAGAATTTGATGAGGAATCGAATGAGCCCATCTGCGAGGCTCTACGACTTTCGATTCAAAATGTAGCCGTTTGAACCACATAATTTTTCATATCTGTACGGTTTTTGTCAAATATCTCGGAAACGGAAGCTCGTACAGCAAATTTACCTTCGGGGAATGCTAACTGTAGAATTTGATGAGGAATCGAATGAGCCCATCTGCGAGGCTCTACGACTTTCGATTCAAAAGTTATAGCCGTTTGAACCACATCATTTTTCATATCTGTACGGTTTTTGTCAAATATCTCGGAAACGGAAGCTCGTGCAGCAAATTTATCTGCATAGGGGACTGCTAACTGTAGAATTTGATGAGGAATCGAATGAGCCCATCTGCGAGGCTCTACGACTTTCGATTCAAAAGTTATAGCCGTTTGAACCACATCATTTTTCATATCTGTACGGTTTTTGTCAAATATCTCGGAAACGGAAGCTCGTACAGCAAATTTATCTGCATAGGGGACTGCTAACTGTAGAATTTGATGAGGAATCGAATGAGCCCATCTGCGAGGCTCTACGACTTTCGATTCAAAAGTTATAGCCTTTTGAGCCACATCATTTTTCTTATCTGTTTGGTTTTTGTCAAATATCTCGGAAACCGAAGCTCGTACAGCAAATTTACCTGGACAGGGGACTGCTAGCTGTAGAATTTGATGAGGAATCGAATGAGCCCATCTGCGAGGCTCTACGACTTTCGATTCAAAAGTTATAGCCGTTTGAACCACATCATTTTCATATCTGTACGGTTTTTGTCCGATTTCAAGGACATTTGACACATCATTTTTCATATCTGTACGGTTTTTGTCAAATATCTCGGAAACGGAAGCTCGTACAGCAAATTTATCTGCGTAGGGGACTGCTAACTGTAGAATTTGATGAGGAATCGAATGAGCCCATCTGCGAGGCTCTACGACTTTCGATTCAAAAGTTATAGCCGTTTGAGCCACATCATTTTTCATATCTGTTTGGTTTTTGTCAAATATCTCGGAAACCGAAGCTCGTACAGCAAATTTACCTGCATAGGGGACTGCTAACTGTAGAATTTGATGAGGAATCGAATGAGCCCATCTGCGAGGCTCTACGACTTTCGATTCAAAAGTTATAGCCGTTTGAGCCACATCATTTTTCATATCTGTTTGGTTTTTGTCAAATATCTCGGAAACCGAAGCTCGTACAGCAAATTTACCTGCATAGGGGACTGCTAACTGTAGAATTTGATGAGGAATCGAATGAGCCCATCTGCGATGCTCTACGACTTTCGATTCAAAAGTTATAGCCGTTTGAGCCACATCATTTTTCATATCTGTACGGTTTTTGTCAAATATCTCGGAAACGGAAGCTCGTACAGCAAATTTACCTGCATAAGGGACTGCTAACTGTAGAATTTGATGAGGAATCGAATGAGCCCATCTGCGAGGCTCTACGAATTTCGATTCAAAAGTTATAGCCTTTTGAGCCTGTGAGTTGCCATCACTGCTAGTCCTCTAATCAACCAGTATCAACACATCATTTATATGACAACTTGGTTAAACAAAGCTCAGAGAGCAATATGTACTCTATTCTGTCTTCAATTGGGGGTGTTTTTGTCAAAGAATGAATACAGAATAATTGTAGAAAATTCTTACTCCAAAGTTTATCCCCATTATGGACTTACTTGTTTTCTCTAAGTCAGTGTGTCAGATCCAGAAGTCACTAGCTACTCTGATGAGGTGGAATGGATCACTGACTGTTTAAGTGTCTGCGTCAGCAACGTCTACTATGACATCATAAAAGCAATGGGAGATGTAACGTGGCGAGGCGCCCTCTAGTGGTTTTGATAAGTTAACATGATACGGTTTTTGTCAAATATCTCGGAAACGGAAGCTCGTACAGCAAATTTATCTGCATAGGGGACTGCTAACTGTAGAATTTGATGAGGAATCGAATGAGCCCATCTGCGAGGCTCTACGACTTTCGATTCAAAAGTTATAGCCGTTTGAACCACATCATTTTCATATCTGTACGGTTTTTGTCCGATTTCAAGGACATTTGACACATCATTTTTCATATCTGTACGGTTTTTGTCAAATATCTCGGAAACGGAAGCTCGTACAGCAAATTTATCTGCATAGGGGACTGCTAACTGTAGAATTTGATGAGGAATCGAATGAGCCCATCTGCGAGGCTCTACGACTTTCGATTCAAAAGTTATAGCCGTTTGAACCACATCATTTTTCATATCTGTACGGTTTTTGTCAAATATCTCGGAAACGGAAGCTCGTACAGCAAATTTACCTGCATAGGGGACTGCTAACTGTAGAATTTGATGAGGAATCGAATGAGCCCATCTGCGAGGCTCTACGAATTTCGATTCAAAAGTTATAGCCTTTTGAGCCTGTGAGTTGCCATCACTGCTAGTCCTCTAATCAACCAGTATCAACACATCATTTATATGACAACTTGGTTAAACAAAGCTCAGAGAGCAATATGTACTCTATTCTGTCTTCAATTGGGGGTGTTTTTGTCAAAGAATGAATACAGAATAATTGTAGAAAATTCTTACTCCAAAGTTTATCCCCATTATGGACTTACTTGTTTTCTCTAAGTCAGTGTGTCAGATCCAGAAGTCACTAGCTACTCTGATGAGGTGGAATGGATCACTGACTGTTTAAGTGTCTGCGTCAGCAACGTCTACTATGACATCATAAAAGCAATGGGAGATGTAACGTGGCGAGGCGCCCTCTAGTGGTTTTGATAAGTTAACATGATACGGTTTTTGTCAAATATCTCGGAAACGGAAGCTCGTACAGCAAATTTATCTGCATAGGGGACTGCTAACTGTAGAATTTGATGAGGAATCGAATGAGCCCATCTGCGAGGCTCTACGACTTTCGATTCAAAATGTAGCCGTTTGAACCACATAATTTTTCATATCTGTACGGTTTTTGTCAAATATCTCGGAAACGGAAGCTCGTACAGCAAATTTACCTTCGGGGAATGCTAACTGTAGAATTTGATGAGGAATCGAATGAGCCCATCTGCGAGGCTCTACGACTTTCGATTCAAAAGTTATAGCCGTTTGAACCACATCATTTTTCATATCTGTACGGTTTTTGTCAAATATCTCGGAAACGGAAGCTCGTGCAGCAAATTTATCTGCATAGGGGACTGCTAACTGTAGAATTTGATGAGGAATCGAATGAGCCCATCTGCGAGGCTCTACGACTTTCGATTCAAAAGTTATAGCCGTTTGAACCACATCATTTTTCATATCTGTACGGTTTTTGTCAAATATCTCGGAAACGGAAGCTCGTACAGCAAATTTATCTGCATAGGGGACTGCTAACTGTAGAATTTGATGAGGAATCGAATGAGCCCATCTGCGAGGCTCTACGACTTTCGATTCAAAAGTTATAGCCTTTTGAGCCACATAATTTTTCTTATCTGTTTGGTTTTTGTCAAATATCTCGGAAACCGAAGCTCGTACAGCAAATTTACCTGGACAGGGGACTGCTAGCTGTAGAATTTGATGAGGAATCGAATGAGCCCATCTGCGAGGCTCTACGACTTTCGATTCAAAAGTTATAGCCTTTTGAGCCTGTGAGTTGCCATCACTGCTAGTCCTCTAATCAACCAGTATCAACACATCATTTATATGACAACTTGGTTAAACAAAGCTCAGAGAGCAATATGTAGTCTATTCTGTCTTCAATTGGGGGTGTTTTTGTCAAAGAATGAATACAGAATAATTGTAGAAAATTCTTACTCTAAAGTTTATCCCCATTATGGACTTACTTGTTTTCTCTAAGTCAGTGTGTCAGATCCAGAAGTCACTAGCTACTCTGATGAGGTGGAATGGATCACTGACTGTTTAAGTGTCTGCGTCAGCAACGTCTACTATGACATCAGAAAAGCAATGGGAGATGTAACGTGGCGAGGCGCCCTCTAGTGGTTTTGATAAGTTAACATGATACGGTTTTTGTCAAATATCTCGGAAACGGAAGCTCGTACAGCAAATTTATCTGCATAGGGGACTGCTAACTGTAGAATTTGATGAGGAATCGAATGAGCCCATCTGCGAGGCTCTACGACTTTCGATTCAAAAGTTATAGCCGTTTGAACCACATCATTTTCATATCTGTACGGTTTTTGTCCGATTTCAAGGACATTTGACACATCATTTTTCATTTCTGTACGGTTTTTGTCAAATATCTCGGAAACGGAAGCTCGTACAGCAAATTTATCTGCATAGGGGACTGCTAACTGTAGAATTTGATGAGGAAACGAATGAGCCCATCTGCGAGGCTCTACGACTTTCGATTCAAAAGTTTTAGCCGTTTGAACCACATCATTTTCATATCTGTACGGTTTTTGTCCGATTTCAAAGACATTTGACACATCATTTTTCATATCTGTATGGTTTTTGTCAAATATCTCGGAAACGGAAGCTCGTACAGCAAATTTACCTGCATAGGGGACTGCTAACTGTAGAATTTGATGAGGAATCGAATGAGCCCATCTGCGAGGCTCTACGACTTTCGATTCAAAAGTTATAGCCGTTTGAGCCACATCATTTTTCATATCTGTTTGGTTTTTGTCAAATATCTCGGAAACCGAAGCTCGTACAGCAAATTTACCTGCATAGGGGACTGCTAACTGTAGAATTTGATGAGGAATCGAATGAGCCCATCTGCGAGGCTCTACGACTTTCGATTCAAAAGTTATAGCCGTTTGAGCCTGTGAGTTGCCATCACTGCTAGTCCTCTAATCAACCAGTATCAACACATCATTTATATGACAACTTGGTTAAACAAAGCTCAGAGAGCAATATGTAGGGGAGAACCGGGTCAAAAGTCGCGCGGGACCAAAGTCGCGTTGCCATTTTCTCCAGAATGACTGGACCTGCAATCACGTGGTTAAACATGCCTGCCCATATTACCGTGTACGAGCTCCGTTCAAATTTTGGGCGCGATCGCAGCATATTTGACGGAGAGAACGACGGAAAACCACTTTTGCCCCATATAAGTAAAATAATGGTCTCATAAGCATTTTTCGATTGTAAAATTGTGTTCACTTGTATTAGTTTGCAAACATATGCACTTTTCTTAGCACATCTGCTGGCTACATTATAGCATAGGTTTCAAGTTTCGTGCGATCAAGTCGTGCCTGCAAGCCAGGGAGAAATGACAGGAGACCGTGGCGGGGCAGAAGTCGCGTCCCGTAGAGGGACAGAAGTCGCGTTGTGATGGCTTAGAACCAGAGGGGTGCGCGAGTGACATTTGGGCAGAATGAACAGGTCAAATGAAAGCTCTCTTAAAGATCTTTCTAATGCTATTGACCAACTTTGTATGCAGATTATCACTTACCTATAGCCTAAATGTTGTGGAGAAGCAGACGCAACTTGATGTGATAAATTGACATTTCACATCGAGCGAACGCACTGGCAACTGACTGGTAAGGGTCTCCGCGCGCACCTGGATAAGTGAGGTCAACTAGGGGTGGTCTTTCCTGAAAGGATGATAGCTGATAGGCTGTTAAATTCCTGGAAGAAAGACAACTCATAGGCTGTTATATTCAAGTGGAAACGAGACAAGGAAATGACTAGTGCAGACTAACCATTTGTCTAATAAATTATTTCCTGCCGATAGGCTATCCTATCGCCAAACATTGCTGTTAACCCCGCATTATTTCTATGGATGTTGAACCTATAACATTGATTACTTTGATACAAACATGATATTATGTCTAATAATACATTCGTTGAAAGTAAAGAGAATTACATGCCCAAAAAACAGAGATAGGACACATTTTGCAGCCGTGCGACGTTTGCCCCTCTCCTATGAGACTTCTGTCCCGCTCGGCAGGGACAAATGTCGCATTGCACTCGGTCCGTTCTCGCCCTATTTATGTTAAGCTCTTATATCCTAGCACGAACATTACAGTTGATAATAGTGAAGGACATGTGCAAGTTGTGTGTCATAACATGTGGAATCTCTATCTCTATTAATTTCGGAGTAAATGGAATCAAACCAAAAAGTGCGACTTTTGACCCGGTTCTCCCCTACTCTATTCTGTCTTCAATTGGGGGTGTTTTTGTCAAAGAATGAATACAGAATAATTGTAGAAAATTCTTACTCTAAAGTTTATCCCCATTATGGACTTACTTGTTTTCTCTAAGTCAGTGTGTCAGATCCAGAAGTCACTAGCTACTCTGATGAGGTGGAATGGATCACTGACTGTTTAAGTGTCTGCGTCAGCAACGTCTACTATGACATCATAAAAGCAATGGGAGATGTAACGTGGCGAGGCGCCCTCTAGTGGTTTTGATAAGTTAACATGATACGGTTTTTGTCAAATATCTCGGAAACGGAAGCTTGTACAGCAAATTTATCTGCATAGGGGACTGCTAACTGTAGAATTTGATGAGGAATCGAATGAGCCCATCTGCGAGGCTCTACGACTTTCGATTCAAAAGTTATAGCCGTTTGAACCACATCATTTTCATATCTGTACGGTTTTTGTCCGATTTCAAGGACATTTGACACATCATTTTTCATATCTGTACGGTTTTTGTCAAATATCTCGGAAACGGAAGCTCGTACAGCAAATTTATCTGCATAGGGGACTGCTAACTGTAGAATTTGATGAGGAATCGAATGAGCCCATCTGCGAGGCTCTACGACTTTCGATTCAAAAGTTATAGCCGTTTGAGCCACATCATTTTTCATATCTGTTTGGTTTTTGTCAAATATCTCGGAAACCGACGCTCGTACAGCAAATTTACCTGCATAGGGGACTGCTAACTGTAGAATTTGATGAGGAATCGAATGAGCCCATCTGCGAGGCTCTACGACTTTCGATTCAAAAGTTATAGCCGTTTGAGCCTGTGAGTTGCCATCACTGCTAGTCCTCTAATCAACCAGTATCAACACATCATTTATATGACAACTTGGTTAAACAAAGCTCAGAGAGCAATATGTACTCTATTCTGTCTTCAATTGGGGGTGTTTTTGTCAAAGAATGAATACAGAATAATTGTAGAAAATTCTTACTCTAAAGTTTATCCCCATTATGGACTTACTTGTTTTCTCTAAGTCAGTGTGTCAGATCCAGAAGTCACTAGCTACTCTGATGAGATGGAATGGATCACTGAATGTTTAAGTGTCTGCGTCAGCAACGTCTACTATGACATCATAAAAGCAATGGGAGATGTAACGTGGCGAGGCGCCCTCTAGTGGTTTTGATAAGTTAACATGATACGGTTTTTGTCAAATATCTCGGAAACGGAAGCTCGTACAGCAAATTTATCTGCATAGGGGACTGCTAACTGTAGAATTTGATGAGGAATCGAATGAGCCCATCTGCGAGGCTCTACGACTTTCGATTCAAAAGTTATAGCCGTTTGAACCACATCATTTTCATATCTGTACGGTTTTTGTCCGATTTCAAGGACATTTGACACATCATTTTTCATATCTGTACGGTTTTTGTCAAATATCTCGGAAACGGAAGCTCGTACAGCAAATTTATCTGCATAGGGGACTGCTAACTGTAGAATTTGATGAGGAATCGAATGAGCCCATCTGCGAGGCTCTACGACTTTCGATTCAAAAGTTATAGCCGTTTGAGCCACATCATTTTTCATATCTGTTTGGTTTTTGTCAAATATCTCGGAAACCGAAGCTCGTACAGCAAATTTACCTGCATAGGGGACTGCTAACTGTAGAATTTGATGAGGAATCGAATGAGCCCATCTGCGAGGCTCTACGACTTTCGATTCAAAAGTTATAGCCGTTTGAGCCACATCATTTTTCATATCTGTTTGGTTTTTGTCAAATATCTCGGAAACCGAAGCTCGTACAGCAAATTTACCTGCATAGGGGACTGCTAACTGTAGAATTTGATGAGGAATCGAATGAGCCCATCTGCGATGCTCTACGACTTTCGATTCAAAAGTTATAGCCGTTTGAGCCTGTGAGTTGCCATCACTGCTAGTCCTCTAATCAACCAGTATCAACACATCATTTATATGACAACTTGGTTAAACAAAGCTCAGAGAGCAATATGTACTCTATTCTGTCTTCAATTGGGGGTGTTTTTGTCAAAGAATGAATACAGAATAATTGTAGAAAATTCTTACTCTAAAGTTTATCCCCATTATGGACTTACTTGTTTTCTCTAAGTCAGTGTGTCAGATCCAGAAGTCACTAGCTACTCTGATGAGGTGGAATGGATCACTGACTGTTTAAGTGTCTGCGTCAGCAACGTCTACTATGACATCATAAAAGCAATGGGAGATGTAACGTGGCGAGGCGCCCTCTAGTGGTTTTGATAAGTTAACATGATACGGTTTTTGTCAAATATCTCGGAAACGGAAGCTCGTACAGCAAATTTATCTGCATAGGGGACTGCTAACTGTAGAATTTGATGAGGAATCGAATGAGCCCATCTGCGAGGCTCTACGACTTTCGATTCAAAAGTTATAGCCGTTTGAACCACATCATTTTCATATCTGTACGGTTTTTGTCCGATTTCAAGGACATTTGACACATCATTTTTCATATCTGTACGGTTTTTGTCAAATATCTCGGAAACGGAAGCTCGTACAGCAAATTTATCTGCATAGGGGACTGCTAACTGTAGAATTTGATGAGGAATCGAATGAGCCCATCTGCGAGGCTCTACGACTTTCGATTCAAAAGTTATAGCCGTTTGAGCCACATCATTTTTCATATCTGTTTGGTTTTTGTCAAATATCTCGGAAACCGAAGCTCGTACAGCAAATTTACCTGCATAGGGGACTGCTAACTGTAGAATTTGATGAGGAATCGAATGAGCCCATCTGCGAGGCTCTACGACTTTCGATTCAAAAGTTATAGCCGTTTGAGCCACATCATTTTTCATATCTGTTTGGTTTTTGTCAAATATCTCGGAAACCGAAGCTCGTACAGCAAATTTACCTGCATAGGGGACTGCTAACTGTAGAATTTGATGAGGAATCGAATGAGCCCATCTGCGAGGCTCTACGACTTTCGATTCAAAAGTTATAGCCGTTTGAACCACATCATTTTCATATCTGTACGGTTTTTGTCCGATTTCAAGGACATTTGACATCATTTTTCATATCTGTACGGTTTTTGTCAAATATCTCGGAAACGGAAGCTCGTACAGCAAATTTATCTGCATAGGGGACTGCTAACTGTAGAATTTGATGAGGAATCGAATGAGCCCATCTGCGAGGCTCTATGACTTTCGATTCAAAAGTTATAGCCGTTTGAGCCACATCATTTTTCATATCTGTACGGTTTTTGTCAAATATCTCGGAAACGGAAGCTCGTACAGCAAATTTATCTGCATAAGGGACTGCTAACTGTAGAATTTGATGAGGAATCGAATGAGCCCATCTGCGAGGCTCTACGACTTTCGATTCAAAAGTTATAGCCGTTTGAACCACATCATTTTCATATCTGTACGGTTTTTGTCCGATTTCAAGGACATTTGACACATCATTTTTCATATCTGTACGGTTTTTGTCAAATATCTCGGAAACGGAAGCTCGTACAGCAAATTTATCTGCATAGGGGACTGCTAACTGTAGAATTTGATGAGGAATCGAATGAGCCCATCTGCGAGGCTCTATGACTTTCGATTCAAAAGTTATAGCCGTTTGAGCCACATCATTTTTCATATCTGTACGGTTTTTGTCAAATATCTCGGAAACGGAAGCTCGTACAGCAAATTTATCTGCATAAGGGACTGCTAACTGTAGAATTTGATGAGGAATCGAATGAGCCCATCTGCGAGGCTCTACGACTTTCGATTCAAAAGTTATAGCCGTTTGAACCACATCATTTTCATATCTGTACGGTTTTTGTCCGATTTCAAGGACATTTGACACATCATTTTTCATATCTGTACGGTTTTTGTCAAATATCTCGGAAACGGAAGCTCGTACAGCAAATTTATCTGCATAGGGGACTGCTAACTGTAGAATTTGATGAGGAATCGAATGAGCCCATCTGCGAGGCTCTACGACTTTCGATTCAAAAGTTATAGCCGTTTGAACCACATCATTTTCATATCTGTACGGTTTTTGTCCGATTTCAAGGACATTTGACACATCATTTTTCATATCTGTACGGTTTTTGTCAAATATCTCGGAAACGGAAGCTCGTACAGCAAATTTATCTGCATAGGGGACTGCTAACTGTAGAATTTGATGAGGAATCGAATGAGCCCATCTGCGAGGCTCTACGACTTTCGATTCAAAAGTTATAGCCTTTTGAGCCTGTGAGTTGCCATCACTGCTAGTCCTCTAATCAACCAGTATCAACACATCATTTATATGACAACTTGGTTAAACAAAGCTCAGAGAGCAATATGTACTCTATTCTGTCTTCAATTGGGGGTGTTTTTGTCAAAGAATGAATACAGAATAATTGTAGAAAATTCTTACTCTAAAGTTTATCCCCATTATGGACTTACTTGTTTTCTCTAAGTCAGTGTGTCAGATCCAGAAGTCACTAGCTACTCTGATGAGGTGGAATGGATCACTGACTGTTTAAGTGTCTGCGTCAGCAACGTCTACTATGACATCATAAAAGCAATGGGAGATGTAACGTGGCGAGGCGCCCTCTAGTGGTTTTGATAAGTTAACATGATACGGTTTTTGTCAAATATCTCGGAAACGGAAGCTCGTACAGCAAATTTATCTGCATAGAGGACTGCTAACTGTAGAATTTGATGAGGAATCGAATGAGCCCATCTGCGAGGCTCTACGACTTTCGATTCAAAAGTTATAGCCGTTTGAACCACATCATTTTCATATCTGTACGGTTTTTGTCCGATTTCAAGGACATTTGACACATCATTTTTCATATCTGTACGGTTTTTGTCAAATATCTCGGAAACGGAAGCTCGTACAGCAAATTTATCTGCAAAGGGGACTGCTAACTGTAGAATTTGATGAGGAATCGAATGAGCCCATCTGCGAGGCTCTACGACTTTCGATTCAAAAGTTATAGCCGTTTGAGCCACATCATTTTTCATATCTGTTTGGTTTTTGTCAAATATCTCGGAAACCGAAGCTCGTACAGCAAATTTACCTGCATAGGGGACTGCTAACTGTAGAATTTGATGAGGAATCGAATGAGCCCATCTGCGAGGCTCTACGACTTTCGATTCAAAAGTTATAGCCGTTTGAGCCTGTGAGTTGCCATCACTGCTAGTCCTCTAATCA
The DNA here is from genome assembly GCF_949987555.1 of Borostomias antarcticus. Taxonomy (NCBI): domain Eukaryota; kingdom Metazoa; phylum Chordata; class Actinopteri; order Stomiiformes; family Stomiidae; genus Borostomias; species Borostomias antarcticus. The sequence goes on from NW_028176384.1 coordinate 126,739, forward strand.
ACCAGTATCAACACATCATTTATATGACAACTTGGTTAAACAAAGCTCAGAGAGCAATATGTACTCTATTCTGTCTTCAATTGGGGGTGTTTTTGTCAAAGAATGAATACAGAATAATTGTAGAAAATTCTTACTCTAAAGTTTATCCCCATTATGGACTTACTTGTTTTCTCTAAGTCAGTGTGTCAGATCCAGAAGTCACTAGCTACTCTGATGAGATGGAATGGATCACTGAATGTTTAAGTGTCTGCGTCAGCAACGTCTACTATGACATCATAAAAGCAATGGGAGATGTAACGTGGCGAGGCGCCCTCTAGTGGTTTTGATAAGTTAACATGATACGGTTTTTGTCAAATATCTCGGAAACGGAAGCTCGTACAGCAAATTTATCTGCATAGGGGACTGCTAACTGTAGAATTTGATGAGGAATCGAATGAGCCCATCTGCGAGGCTCTACGACTTTCGATTCAAAAGTTATAGCCGTTTGAACCACATCATTTTCATATCTGTACGGTTTTTGTCCGATTTCAAGGACATTTGACACATCATTTTTCATATCTGTACGGTTTTTGTCAAATATCTCGGAAACGGAAGCTCGTACAGCAAATTTACCTGCATAGGGGACTGCTAACTGTAGAATTTGATGAGGAATCGAATGAGCCCATCTGCGAGGCTCTACGACTTTCGATTCAAAAGTTATAGCCGTTTGAGCCACATCATTTTTCATATCTGTTTGGTTTTTGTCAAATATCTCGGAAACGGAAGCTCGTACAGCAAATTTACCTGCATAGGGGACTGCTAACTGTAGAATTTGATGAGGAATCGAATGAGCCCATCTGCGAGGCTCTACGACTTTCGATTCAAAAGTTATAGCCGTTTGAACCACATCATTTTCATATCTGTACGGTTTTTGTCCGATTTCAAGGACATTTGACACATCATTTTTCATATCTGTACGGTTTTTGTCAAATATCTCGGAAACGGAAGCTCGTACAGCAAATTTATCTGCGTAGGGGACTGCTAACTGTAGAATTTGATGAGGAATCGAATGAGCCCATCTGCGAGGCTCTATGACTTTCGATTCAAAAGTTATAGCCGTTTGAGCCACATCATTTTTCATATCTGTACGGTTTTTGTCAAATATCTCGGAAACGGAAGCTCGTACAGCAAATTTATCTGCATAAGGGACTGCTAACTGTAGAATTTGATGAGGAATCGAATGAGCCCATCTGCGAGGCTCTACGACTTTCGATTCAAAAGTTATAGCCGTTTGAACCACATCATTTTCATATCTGTACGGTTTTTGTCCGATTTCAAGGACATTTGACACATCATTTTTCATATCTGTACGGTTTTTGTCAAATATCTCGGAAACGGAAGCTCGTACAGCAAATTTATCTGCATATGGGACTGCTAACTGTAGAATTTGATGAGGAATCGAATGAGCCCATCTGCGAGGCTCTACGACTTTCGATTCAAAAGTTATAGCCGTTTGAACCACATCATTTTCATATCTGTACGGTTTTTGTCCGATTTCAAGGACATTTGACACATCATTTTTCATATCTGTACGGTTTTTGTCAAATATCTCGGAAACGGAAGCTCGTACAGCAAATTTACCTGCATAGGGGACTGCTAACTGTAGAATTTGATGAGGAATCGAATGAGCCCATCTGCGAGGCTCTACGACTTTCGATTCAAAAGTTATAGCCGTTTGAGCCACATCATTTTTCATATCTGTTTGGTTTTTGTCAAATATCTCGGAAACGGAAACTCGTACAGCAAATTTACCTGCATAGGGGACTGCTAACTGTAGAATTTGATGAGGAATCGAATGAGCCCATCTGCGAGGCTCTACGACTTTCGATTCAAAAGTTATAGCCGTTTGAACCACATCATTTTCATATCTGTACGGTTTTTGTCCGATTTCAAGGACATTTGACATCATTTTTCATATCTGTACGGTTTTTGTCAAATATCTCGGAAACGGAAGCTCGTACAGCAAATTTATCTGCATAGGGGACTGCTAACTGTAGAATTTGATGAGGAATCGAATGAGCCCATCTGCGAGGCTCTATGACTTTCGATTCAAAAGTTATAGCCGTTTGAGCCACATCATTTTTCATATCTGTACGGTTTTTGTCAAATATCTCGGAAACGGAAGCTCGTACAGCAAATTTATCTGCATGGGGGACTGCTAACTGTAGAATTTGATGAGGAATCGAATGAGCCCATCTGCGAGGCTCTATGACTTTCGATTCAAAAGTTATAGCCGTTTGAGCCACATCATTTTTCATATCTGTACGGTTTTTGTCAAATATCTCGGAAACGGAAGCTCGTACAGCAAATTTATCTGCATAAGGGACTGCTAACTGTAGAATTTGATGAGGAATCGAATGAGCCCATCTGCGAGGCTCTACGACTTTCGATTCAAAAGTTATAGCCTTTTGAGCCTGTGAGTTGCCATCACTGCTAGTCCTCTAATCAACCAGTATCAACACATCATTTATATGACAACTTGGTTAAACAAAGCTCAGAGAGCAATATGTACTCTATTCTGTCTTCAATTGGGGGTGTTTTTGTCAAAGAATGAATACAGAATAATTGTAGAAAATTCTTACTCTAAAGTTTATCCCCATTATGGACTTACTTGTTTTCTCTAAGTCAGTGTGTCAGATCCAGAAGTCACTAGCTACTCTGATGAGGTGGAATGGATCACTGACTGTTTAAGTGTCTGCGTCAGCAACGTCTACTATGACATCATAAAAGCAATGGGAGATGTAACGTGGCGAGGCGCCCTCTAGTGGTTTTGATAAGTTAACATGATACGGTTTTTGTCAAATATCTCGGAAACGGAAGCTCGTACAGCAAATTTATCTGCATAGGGGACTGCTAACTGTAGAATTTGATGAGGAATCGAATGAGCCCATCTGCGAGGCTCTACGACTTTCGATTCAAAAGTTATAGCCGTTTGAACCACATCATTTTCATATCTGTACGGTTTTTGTCCGATTTCAAGGACATTTGACACATCATTTTTCATATCTGTACGGTTTTTGTCAAATATCTCGGAAACGGAAGCTCGTACAGCAAATTTATCTGCACAGGGGACTGCTAACTGTAGAATTTGATGAGGAATCGAATGAGCCCATCTGCGAGGCTCTACGACTTTCGATTCAAAAGTTATAGCCGTTTGAGCCACATCATTTTTCATATCTGTTTGGTTTTTGTCAAATATCTCGGAAACCGAAGCTCGTACAGCAAATTTACCTGCGTAGGGGACTGCTAACTGTAGAATTTGATGAGGAATCGAATGAGCCCATCTGCGAGGCTCTACGACTTTCGATTCAAAAGTTATAGCCGTTTGAACCACATCATTTTCATATCTGTACGGTTTTTGTCCGATTTCAAGGACATTTGACACATCATTTTTCATATCTGTACGGTTTTTGTCAAATATCTCGGAAACGGAAGCTCGTACAGCAAATTTATCTGCATAGGGGACTGCTAACTGTAGAATTTGATGAGGAATCGAATGAGCCCATCTGCGAGGCTCTATGACTTTCGATTCAAAAGTTATAGCCGTTTGAGCCACATCATTTTTCATATCTGTTTGGTTTTTGTCAAATATCTCGGAAACGGAAACTCGTACAGCAAATTTACCTGCATAGGGGACTGCTAACTGTAGAATTTGATGAGGAATCGAATGAGCCCATCTGCGAGGCTCTACGACTTTCGATTCAAAAGTTATAGCCGTTTGAACCACATCATTTTCATATCTGTACGGTTTTTGTCCGATTTCAAGGACATTTGACATCATTTTTCATATCTGTACGGTTTTTGTCAAATATCTCGGAAACGGAAGCTCGTACAGCAAATTTATCTGCATAGGGGACTGCTAACTGTAGAATTTGATGAGGAATCGAATGAGCCCATCTGCGAGGCTCTATGACTTTCGATTCAAAAGTTATAGCCGTTTGAGCCACATCATTTTTCATATCTGTACGGTTTTTGTCAAATATCTCGGAAACGGAAGCTCGTACAGCAAATTTATCTGCATAAGGGACTGCTAACTGTAGAATTTGATGAGGAATCGAATGAGCCCATCTGCGAGGCTCTACGACTTTCGATTCAAAAGTTATAGCCGTTTGAACCACATCATTTTCATATCTGTACGGTTTTTGTCCGATTTCAAGGACATTTGACACATCATTTTTCATATCTGTACGGTTTTTGTCAAATATCTCGGAAACGGAAGCTCGTACAGCAAATTTATCTGCATAGGGGACTGCTAACTGTAGAATTTGATGAGGAATCGAATGAGCCCATCTGCGAGGCTCTACGACTTTCGATTCAAAAGTTATAGCCGTTTGAACCACATCATTTTCATATCTGTACGGTTTTTGTCCGATTTCAAGGACATTTGACACATCATTTTTCATATCTGTACGGTTTTTGTCAAATATCTCGGAAACGGAAGCTCGTACAGCAAATTTATCTGCATAGGGGACTGCTAACTGTAGAATTTGATGAGGAATCGAATGAGCCCATCTGCGAGGCTCTACGACTTTCGATTCAAAAGTTATAGCCTTTTGAGCCTGTGAGTTGCCATCACTGCTAGTCCTCTAATCAACCAGTATCAACACATCATTTATCCCCATTATGGACTTACTTGTTTTCTCTAAGTCAGTGTGTCAGATCCAGAAGTCACTAGCTACTCTGATGAGGTGGAATGGATCACTGACTGTTTAAGTGTCTGCATCAGCAACGTCTACTATGACATCATAAAAGCAATGGGAGATGTAACGTGGCGAGGCGCCCTCTAGTGGTTTTGATAAGTTAACATGATACGGTTTTTGTCAAATATCTCGGAAACGGAAGCTCGTACAGCAAATTTATCTGCATAGGGGACTGCTAACTGTAGAATTTGATGAGGAATCGAATGAGCCCATCTGCGAGGCTCTACGACTTTCGATTCAAAAGTTATAGCCGTTTGAACCACATCATTTTCATATCTGTACGGTTTTTGTCCGATTTCAAGGACATTTGACACATCATTTTTCATATCTGTACGGTTTTTGTCAAATATCTCGGAAACGGAAGCTCGTACAGCAAATTTATCTGCACAGGGGACTGCTAACTGTAGAATTTGATGAGGAATCGAATGAGCCCATCTGCGAGGCTCTACGACTTTCGATTCAAAAGTTATAGCCGTTTGAGCCACATCATTTTTCATATCTGTTTGGTTTTTGTCAAATATCTCGGAAACCGAAGCTCGTACAGCAAATTTACCTGCTTAGGGGACTGCTAACTGTAGAATTTGATGAGGAATCGAATGAGCCCATCTGCGAGGCTCTACGACTTTCGATTCAAAAGTTATAGCCGTTTGAACCACATCATTTTCATATCTGTACGGTTTTTGTCCGATTTCAAGGACATTTGACACATCATTTTTCATATCTGTACGGTTTTTGTCAAATATCTCGGAAACGGAAGCTCGTACAGCAAATTTATCTGCATAGGGGACTGCTAACTGTAGAATTTGATGAGGAATCGAATGAGCCCATCTGCGAGGCTCTATGACTTTCGATTCAAAAGTTATAGCCGTTTGAGCCACATCATTTTTCATATCTGTACGGTTTTTGTCAAATATCTCGGAAACGGAAGCTCGTACAGCAAATTTATCTGCATAAGGGACTGCTAACTGTAGAATTTGATGAGGAATCGAATGAGCCCATCTGCGAGGCTCTACGACTTTCGATTCAAAAGTTATAGCCGTTTGAACCACATCATTTTCATATCTGTACGGTTTTTGTCCGATTTCAAGGACATTTGACACATCATTTTTCATATCTGTACGGTTTTTGTCAAATATCTCGGAAACGGAAGCTCGTACAGCAAATTTATCTGCATAGGGGACTGCTAACTGTAGAATTTGATGAGGAATCGAATGAGCCCATCTGCGAGGCTCTACGACTTTCGATTCAAAAGTTATAGCCGTTTGAACCACATCATTTTCATATCTGTACGGTTTTTGTCCGATTTCAAGGACATTTGACACATCATTTTTCATATCTGTACGGTTTTTGTCAAATATCTCGGAAACGGAAGCTCGTACAGCAAATTTATCTGCATAGGGGACTGCTAACTGTAGAATTTGATGAGGAATCGAATGAGCCCATCTGCGAGGCTCTACGACTTTCGATTCAAAAGTTATAGCCTTTTGAGCCTGTGAGTTGCCATCACTGCTAGTCCTCTAATCAACCAGTATCAACACATCATTTATATGACAACTTGGTTAAACAAAGCTCAGAGAGCAATATGTACTCTATTCTGTCTTCAATTGGGGGTGTTTTTGTCAAAGAATGAATACAGAATAATTGTAGAAAATTCTTACTCTAAAGTTTATCCCCATTATGGACTTACTTGTTTTCTCTAAGTCAGTGTGTCAGATCCAGAAGTCACTAGCTACTCTGATGAGGTGGAATGGATCACTGACTGTTTAAGTGTCTGCGTCAGCAACGTCTACTATGACATCATAAAAGCAATGGGAGATGTAACGTGGCGAGGCGCCCTCTAGTGGTTTTGATAAGTTAACATGATACGGTTTTTGTCAAATATCTCGGAAACGGAAGCTCGTACAGCAAATTTATCTGCATAGGGGACTGCTAACTGTAGAATTTGATGAGGAATCGAATGAGCCCATCTGCGAGGCTCTACGACTTTCGATTCAAAAGTTATAGCCGTTTGAACCACATCATTTTCATATCTGTACGGTTTTTGTCCGATTTCAAGGACATTTGACACATCATTTTTCATATCTGTACGGTTTTTGTCAAATATCTCGGAAACGGAAGCTCGTACAGCAAATTTACCTGCATAGGGGACTGCTAACTGTAGAATTTGATGAGGAATCGAATGAGCCCATCTGCGAGGCTCTACGACTTTCGATTCAAAAGTTATAGCCGTTTGAGCCACATCATTTTTCATATCTGTACGGTTTTTGTCAAATATCTCGGAAACGGAAGCTCGTACAGCAAATTTATCTGCATAAGGGACTGCTAACTGTAGAATTTGATGAGGAATCGAATGAGCCCATCTGCGAGGCTCTACGACTTTCGATTCAAAAGTTATAGCCGTTTGAACCACATCATTTTCATATCTGTACGGTTTTTGTCCGATTTCAAGGACATTTGACACATCATTTTTCATATCTGTTTGGTTTTTGTCAAATATCTCGGAAACCGAAGCTCGTACAGCAAATTTACCTGCATAGGGGACTGCTAACTGTAGAATTTGATGAGGAATCGAATGAGCCCATCTGCGAGGCTCTACGACTTTCGATTCAAAAGTTATAGCCGTTTGAGCCTGTGAGTTGCCATCACTGCTAGTCCTCTAATCAACCAGTATCAACACATCATTTATATGACAACTTGGTTAAACAAAGCTCAGAGAGCAATATGTACTCTATTCTGTCTTCAATTGGGGGTGTTTTTGTCAAAGAATGAATACAGAATAATTGTAGAAAATTCTTACTCTAAAGTTTATCCCCATTATGGACTTACTTGTTTTCTCTAAGTCAGTGTGTCAGATCCAGAAGTCACTAGCTACTCTGATGAGATGGAATGGATCACTGAATGTTTAAGTGTCTGCGTCAGCAACGTCTACTATGACATCATAAAAGCAATGGGAGATGTAACGTGGCGAGGCGCCCTCTAGTGGTTTTGATAAGTTAACATGATACGGTTTTTGTCAAATATCTCGGAAACGGAAGCTCGTACAGCAAATTTATCTGCATAGGGGACTGCTAACTGTAGAATTTGATGAGGAATCGAATGAGCCCATCTGCGAGGCTCTACGACTTTCGATTCAAAAGTTATAGCCGTTTGAACCACATCATTTTCATATCTGTACGGTTTTTGTCCGATTTCAAGGACATTTGACACATCATTTTTCATATCTGTACGGTTTTTGTCAAATATCTCGGAAACGGAAGCTCGTACAGCAAATTTACCTGCATAGGGGACTGCTAACTGTAGAATTTGATGAGGAATCGAATGAGCCCATCTGCGAGGCTCTACGACTTTCGATTCAAAAGTTATAGCCGTTTGAGCCACATCATTTTTCATATCTGTACGGTTTTTGTCAAATATCTCGGAAACGGAAGCTCGTACAGCAAATTTATCTGCATAAGGGACTGCTAACTGTAGAATTTGATGAGGAATCGAATGAGCCCATCTGCGAGGCTCTACGACTTTCGATTCAAAAGTTATAGCCGTTTGAACCACATCATTTTCATATCTGTACGGTTTTTGTCCGATTTCAAGGACATTTGACACATCATTTTTCATATCTGTACGGTTTTTGTCAAATATCTCGGAAACGGAAGCTCGTACAGCAAATTTATCTGCATAGGGGACTGCTAACTGTAGAATTTGATGAGGAATCGAATGAGCCCATCTGCGAGGCTCTACGACTTTCGATTCAAAAGTTATAGCCGTTTGAACCACATCATTTTCATATCTGTACGGTTTTTGTCCGATTTCAAGGACATTTGACACATCATTTTTCATATCTGTACGGTTTTTGTCAAATATCTCGGAAACGGAAGCTCGTACAGCAAATTTACCTGCATAGGGGACTGCTAACTGTAGAATTTGATGAGGAATCGAATGAGCCCATCTGCGAGGCTCTACGACTTTCGATTCAAAAGTTATAGCCGTTTGAGCCACATCATTTTTCATATCTGTTTGGTTTTTGTCAAATATCTCGGAAACGGAAGCTCGTACAGCAAATTTACCTGCATAGGGGACTGCTAACTGTAGAATTTGATGAGGAATCGAATGAGCCCATCTGCGAGGCTCTACGACTTTCGATTCAAAAGTTATAGCCGTTTGAGCCTGTGAGTTGCCATCACTGCTAGTCCTCTAATCAACCAGTATCAACACATCATTTATATGACAACTTGGTTAAGCAAAGCTCAGAGAGCAATATGTACTCTATTCTGTCTTCAATTGGGGGTGTTTTTGTCAAAGAATGAATACAGAATAATTGTAGAAAATTCTTACTCTAAAGTTTATCCCCATTATGGACTTACTTGTTTTCTCTAAGTCAGTGTGTCAGATCCAGAAGTCACTAGCTACTCTGATGAGATGGAATGGATCACTGACTGTTTAAGTGTCTGCGTCAGCAACGTCTACTATGACATCATAAAAGCAATGGGAGATGTAACGTGGCGAGGCGCCCTCTAGTGGTTTTGATAAGTTAACATGATACGGTTTTTGTCAAATATCTCGGAAACGGAAGCTCGTACAGCAAATTTATCTGCATAGGGGACTGCTAACTGTAGAATTTGATGAGGAATCGAATGAGCCCATCTGCGAGGCTCTACGACTTTCGATTCAAAAGTTATAGCCGTTTGAACCACATCATTTTCATATCTGTACGGTTTTTGTCCGATTTCAAGGACATTTGACACATCATTTTTCATATCTGTACGGTTTTTGTCAAATATCTCGGAAACGGAAGCTCGTACAGCAAATTTATCTGCATAGGGGACTGCTAACTGTAGAATTTGATGAGGAATCGAATGAGCCCATCTGCGAGGATCTACGACTTTCGATTCAAAAGTTATAGCCGTTTGAACCACATCATTTTCATATCTGTACGGTTTTTGTCCGATTTCAAGGACATTTGACACATCATTTTTCATATCTGTACGGTTTTTGTCAAATATCTCGGAAACGGAAGCTCGTACAGCAAATTTATCTGCATAGGGGACTGCTAACTGTAGAATTTGATGAGGAATCGAATGAGCCCATCTGCGAGGCTCTACGACTTTCGATTCAAAAGTTATAGCCGTTTGAGCCACATCATTTTTCATATCTGTACGGTTTTTGTCAAATATCTCGGAAACGGAAGCTCGTACAGCAAATTTATCTGCATAGGGGACTGCTAACTGTAGAATTTGATGAGGAATCGAATGAGCCCATCTGCGAGGCTCTACGACTTTCGATTCAAAAGTTATAGCCGTTTGAACCACATCATTTTCATATCTGTACGGTTTTTGTCCGATTTCAAGGACATTTGACACATCATTTTTCATATCTGTACGGTTTTTGTCAAATATCTCGGAAACGGAAGCTCGTACAGCAAATTTACCTGCATAGGGGACTGCTAACTGTAGAATTTGATGAGGAATCGAATGAGCCCATCTGCGAGGCTCTACGACTTTCGATTCAAAAGTTATAGCCGTTTGAGCCACATCATTTTTCATATCTGTTTGGTTTTTGTCAAATATCTCGGAAACCGAAGCTCGTACAGCAAATTTACCTGCGTAGGGGACTGCTAACTGTAGAATTTGATGAGGAATCGAATGAGCCCATCTGCGAGGCTCTACGACTTTCGATTCAAAAGTTATAGCCGTTTGAGCCACATCATTTTTCATATCTGTACGGTTTTTGTCAAATATCTCGGAAACGGAAGCTCGTACAGCAAATTTATCTGCATAGGGGACTGCTAACTGTAGAATTTGATGAGGAATCGAATGAGCCCATCTGCGAGGCTCTACGACTTTCGATTCAAAAGTTATAGCCGTTTGAACCACATCATTTTCATATCTGTACGGTTTTTGTCCGATTTCAAGGACATTTGACACATCATTTTTCATATCTGTACGGTTTTTGTCAAATATCTCGGAAACGGAAGCTCGTACAGCAAATTTACCTGCATAGGGGACTGCTAACTGTAGAATTTGATGAGGAATCGAATGAGCCCATCTGCGAGGCTCTACGACTTTCGATTCAAAAGTTATAGCCGTTTGAGCCACATCATTTTTCATATCTGTTTGGTTTTTGTCAAATATCTCGGAAACCGAAGCTCGTACAGCAAATTTACCTGCGTAGGGGACTGCTAACTGTAGAATTTGATGAGGAATCGAATGAGCCCATCTGCGAGGCTCTACGACTTTCGATTCAAAAGTTATAGCCGTTTGAGCCACATCATTTTTCATATCTGTACGGTTTTTGTCAAATATCTCGGAAACGGAAGCTCGTACAGCAAATTTATCTGCATAGGGGACTGCTAACTGTAGAATTTGATGAGGAATCGAATGAGCCCATCTGCGAGGCTCTACGACTTTCGATTCAAAAGTTATAGCCGTTTGAACCACATCATTTTCATATCTGTACGGTTTTTGTCCGATTTCAAGGACATTTGACACATCATTTTTCATATCTGTACGGTTTTTGTCAAATATCTCGGAAACGGAAGCTCGTACAGCAAATTTATCTGCATAGGGGACTGCTAACTGTAGAATTTGATGAGGAATCGAATGAGCCCATCTGCGAGGCTCTACGACTTTCGATTCAAAAGTTATAGCCGTTTGAGCCTGTGAGTTGCCATCACTGCTAGTCCTCTAATCAACCAGTATCAACACATCATTTATATGACAACTTGGTTAAGCAAAGCTCAGAGAGCAATATGTACTCTATTCTGTCTTCAATTGGGGGTGTTTTTGTCAAAGAATGAATACAGAATAATTGTAGAAAATTCTTACTCTAAAGTTTATCCCCATTATGGACTTACTTGTTTTCTCTAAGTCAGTGTGTCAGATCCAGAAGTCACTAGCTACTCTGATGAGATGGAATGGATCACTGACTGTTTAAGTGTCTGCGTCAGCAACGTCTACTATGACATCATAAAAGCAATGGGAGATGTAACGTGGCGAGGCGCCCTCTAGTGGTTTTGATAAGTTAACATGATACGGTTTTTGTCAAATATCTCGGAAACGGAAGCTCGTACAGCAAATTTATCTGCATAGGGGACTGCTAACTGTAGAATTTGATGAGGAATCGAATGAGCCCATCTGCGAGGCTCTACGACTTTCGATTCAAAAGTTATAGCCGTTTGAACCACATCATTTTCATATCTGTACGGTTTTTGTCCGATTTCAAGGACATTTGACACATCATTTTTCATATCTGTACGGTTTTTGTCAAATATCTCGGAAACGGAAGCTCGTACAGCAAATTTATCTGCATAGGGGACTGCTAACTGTAGAATTTGATGAGGAATCGAATGAGCCCATCTGCGAGGCTCTACGACTTTCGATTCAAAAGTTATAGCCGTTTGAACCACATCATTTTCATATCTGTACGGTTTTTGTCCGATTTCAAGGACATTTGACACATCATTTTTCATATCTGTACGGTTTTTGTCAAATATCTCGGAAACGGAAGCTCGTACAGCAAATTTATCTGCATAGGGGACTGCTAACTGTAGAATTTGATGAGGAATCGAATGAGCCCATCTGCGAGGCTCTACGACTTTCGATTCAAAAGTTATAGCCGTTTGAGCCACATCATTTTTCATATCTGTACGGTTTTTGTCAAATATCTCGGAAACGGAAGCTCGTACAGCAAATTTATCTGCATAGGGGACTGCTAACTGTAGAATTTGATGAGGAATCGAATGAGCCCATCTGCGAGGCTCTACGACTTTCGATTCAAAAGTTATAGCCGTTTGAACCACATCATTTTCATATCTGTACGGTTTTTGTCCGATTTCAAGGACATTTGACACATCATTTTTCATATCTGTACGGTTTTTGTCAAATATCTCGGAAACGGAAGCTCGTACAGCAAATTTACCTGCATAGGGGACTGCTAACTGTAGAATTTGATGAGGAATCGAATGAGCCCATCTGCGAGGCTCTACGACTTTCGATTCAAAAGTTATAGCCGTTTGAGCCACATCATTTTTCATATCTGTTTGGTTTTTGTCAAATATCTCGGAAACCGAAGCTCGTACAGCAAATTTACCTGCGTAGGGGACTGCTAACTGTAGAATTTGATGAGGAATCGAATGAGCCCATCTGCGAGGCTCTACGACTTTCGATTCAAAAGTTATAGCCGTTTGAGCCACATCATTTTTCATATCTGTACGGTTTTTGTCAAATATCTCGGAAACGGAAGCTCGTACAGCAAATTTATCTGCATAGGGGACTGCTAACTGTAGAATTTGATGAGGAATCGAATGAGCCCATCTGCGAGGCTCTACGACTTTCGATTCAAAAGTTATAGCCGTTTGAGCCTGTGAGTTGCCATCACTGCTAGTCCTCTAATCAACCAGTATCAACACATCATTTATATGACAACTTGGTTAAGCAAAGCTCAGAGAGCAATATGTACTCTATTCTGTCTTCAATTGGGGGTGTTTTTGTCAAAGAATGAATACAGAATAATTGTAGAAAATTCTTACTCTAAAGTTTATCCCCATTATGGACTTACTTGTTTTCTCTAAGTCAGTGTGTCAGATCCAGAAGTCACTAGCTACTCTGATGAGATGGAATGGATCACTGACTGTTTAAGTGTCTGCGTCAGCAACGTCTACTATGACATCATAAAAGCAATGGGAGATGTAACGTGGCGAGGCGCCCTCTAGTGGTTTTGATAAGTTAACATGATACGGTTTTTGTCAAATATCTCGGAAACGGAAGCTCGTACAGCAAATTTATCTGCATAGGGGACTGCTAACTGTAGAATTTGATGAGGAATCGAATGAGCCCATCTGCGAGGCTCTACGACTTTCGATTCAAAAGTTATAGCCGTTTGAACCACATCATTTTCATATCTGTACGGTTTTTGTCCGATTTCAAGGACATTTGACACATCATTTTTCATATCTGTACGGTTTTTGTCAAATATCTCGGAAACGGAAGCTCGTACAGCAAATTTATCTGCATATGGGACTGCTAACTGTAGAATTTGATGAGGAATCGAATGAGCCCATCTGCGAGGCTCTACGACTTTCGATTCAAAAGTTATAGCCGTTTGAACCACATCATTTTCATATCTGTACGGTTTTTGTCCGATTTCAAGGACATTTGACACATCATTTTTCATATCTGTACGGTTTTTGTCAAATATCTCGGAAACGGAAGCTCGTACAGCAAATTTATCTGCATAGGGGACTGCTAACTGTAGAATTTGATGAGGAATCGAATGAGCCCATCTGCGAGGCTCTACGACTTTCGATTCAAAAGTTATAGCCGTTTGAGCCACATCATTTTTCATATCTGTACGGTTTTTGTCAAATATCTCGGAAACGGAAGCTCGTACAGCAAATTTATCTGCATAAGGGACTGCTAACTGTAGAATTTGATGAGGAATCGAATGAGCCCATCTGCGAGGCTCTACGACTTTCGATTCAAAAGTTATAGCCGTTTGAACCACATCATTTTCATATCTGTACGGTTTTTGTCCGATTTCAAGGACATTTGACACATCATTTTTCATATCTGTACGGTTTTTGTCAAATATCTCGGAAACGGAAGCTCGTACAGCAAATTTATCTGCATAGGGGACTGCTAACTGTAGAATTTGATGAGGAATCGAATGAGCCCATCTGCGAGGCTCTACGACTTTCGATTCAAAAGTTATAGCCGTTTGAACCACATCATTTTCATATCTGTACGGTTTTTGTCCGATTTCAAGGACATTTGACACATCATTTTTCATATCTGTACGGTTTTTGTCAAATATCTCGGAAACGGAAGCTCGTACAGCAAATTTACCTGCATAGGGGACTGCTAACTGTAGAATTTGATGAGGAATCGAATGAGCCCATCTGCGAGGCTCTACGACTTTCGATTCAAAAGTTATAGCCGTTTGAGCCACATCATTTTTCATATCTGTTTGGTTTTTGTCAAATATCTCGGAAACGGAAGCTCGTACAGCAAATTTACCTGCATAGGGGACTGCTAACTGTAGAATTTGATGAGGAATCGAATGAGCCCATCTGCGAGGCTCTACGACTTTCGATTCAAAAGTTATAGCCGTTTGAGCCTGTGAGTTGCCATCACTGCTAGTCCTCTAATCAACCAGTATCAACACATCATTTATATGACAACTTGGTTAAGCAAAGCTCAGAGAGCAATATGTACTCTATTCTGTCTTCAATTGGGGGTGTTTTTGTCAAAGAATGAATACAGAATAATTGTAGAAAATTCTTACTCTAAAGTTTATCCCCATTATGGACTTACTTGTTTTCTCTAAGTCAGTGTGTCAGATCCAGAAGTCACTAGCTACTCTGATGAGATGGAATGGATCACTGACTGTTTAAGTGTCTGCGTCAGCAACGTCTACTATGACATCATAAAAGCAATGGGAGATGTAACGTGGCGAGGCGCCCTCTAGTGGTTTTGATAAGTTAACATGATACGGTTTTTGTCAAATATCTCGGAAACGGAAGCTCGTACAGCAAATTTATCTGCATAGGGGACTGCTAACTGTAGAATTTGATGAGGAATCGAATGAGCCCATCTGCGAGGCTCTACGACTTTCGATTCAAAAGTTATAGCCGTTTGAACCACATCATTTTCATATCTGTACGGTTTTTGTCCGATTTCAAGGACATTTGACACATCATTTTTCATATCTGTACGGTTTTTGTCAAATATCTCGGAAACGGAAGCTCGTACAGCAAATTTATCTGCATAGGGGACTGCTAACTGTAGAATTTGATGAGGAATCGAATGAGCCCATCTGCGAGGCTCTACGACTTTCGATTCAAAAGTTATAGCCGTTTGAACCACATCATTTTCATATCTGTACGGTTTTTGTCCGATTTCAAGGACATTTGACACATCATTTTTCATATCTGTACGGTTTTTGTCAAATATCTCGGAAACGGAAGCTCGTACAGCAAATTTACCTGCATAGGGGACTGCTAACTGTAGAATTTGATGAGGAATCGAATGAGCCCATCTGCGAGGCTCTACGACTTTCGATTCAAAAGTTATAGCCGTTTGAGCCACATCATTTTTCATATCTGTTTGGTTTTTGTCAAATATCTCGGAAACGGAAGCTCGTACAGCAAATTTACCTGCATAGGGGACTGCTAACTGTAGAATTTGATGAGGAATCGAATGAGCCCATCTGCGAGGCTCTACGACTTTCGATTCAAAAGTTATAGCCGTTTGAGCCTGTGAGTTGCCATCACTGCTAGTCCTCTAATCAACCAGTATCAACACATCATTTATATGACAACTTGGTTAAGCAAAGCTCAGAGAGCAATATGTACTCTATTCTGTCTTCAATTGGGGGTGTTTTTGTCAAAGAATGAATACAGAATAATTGTAGAAAATTCTTACTCTAAAGTTTATCCCCATTATGGACTTACTTGTTTTCTCTAAGTCAGTGTGTCAGATCCAGAAGTCACTAGCTACTCTGATGAGATGGAATGGATCACTGACTGTTTAAGTGTCTGCGTCAGCAACGTCTACTATGACATCATAAAAGCAATGGGAGATGTAACGTGGCGAGGCGCCCTCTAGTGGTTTTGATAAGTTAACATGATACGGTTTTTGTCAAATATCTCGGAAACGGAAGCTCGTACAGCAAATTTATCTGCATAGGGGACTGCTAACTGTAGAATTTGATGAGGAATCGAATGAGCCCATCTGCGAGGCTCTACGACTTTCGATTCAAAAGTTATAGCCGTTTGAGCCTGTGAGTTGCCATCACTGCTAGTCCTCTAATCAACCAGTATCAACACATCATTTATATGACAACTTGGTTAAGCAAAGCTCAGAGAGCAATATGTACTCTATTCTGTCTTCAATTGGGGGTGTTTTTGTCAAAGAATGAATACAGAATAATTGTAGAAAATTCTTACTCTAAAGTTTATCCCCATTATGGACTTACTTGTTTTCTCTAAGTCAGTGTGTCAGATCCAGAAGTCACTAGCTACTCTGATGAGATGGAATGGATCACTGACTGTTTAAGTGTCTGCGTCAGCAACGTCTACTATGACATCATAAAAGCAATGGGAGATGTAACGTGGCGAGGCGCCCTCTAGTGGTTTTGATAAGTTAACATGATACGGTTTTTGTCAAATATCTCGGAAACGGAAGCTCGTACAGCAAATTTATCTGCATAGGGGACTGCTAACTGTAGAATTTGATGAGGAATCGAATGAGCCCATCTGCGAGGCTCTACGACTTTCGATTCAAAAGTTATAGCCGTTTGAACCACATCATTTTCATATCTGTACGGTTTTTGTCCGATTTCAAGGACATTTGACACATCATTTTTCATATCTGTACGGTTTTTGTCAAATATCTCGGAAACGGAAGCTCGTACAGCAAATTTATCTGCATAGGGGACTGCTAACTGTAGAATTTGATGAGGAATCGAATGAGCCCATCTGCGAGGCTCTACGACTTTCGATTCAAAAGTTATAGCCGTTTGAACCACATCATTTTCATATCTGTACGGTTTTTGTCCGATTTCAAGGACATTTGACACATCATTTTTCATATCTGTACGGTTTTTGTCAAATATCTCGGAAACGGAAGCTCGTACAGCAAATTTATCTGCATAGGGGACTGCTAACTGTAGAATTTGATGAGGAATCGAATGAGCCCATCTGCGAGGCTCTACGACTTTCGATTCAAAAGTTATAGCCGTTTGAGCCACATCATTTTTCATATCTGTACGGTTTTTGTCAAATATCTCGGAAACGGAAGCTCGTACAGCAAATTTATCTGCATAGGGGACTGCTAACTGTAGAATTTGATGAGGAATCGAATGAGCCCATCTGCGAGGCTCTACGACTTTCGATTCAAAAGTTATAGCCGTTTGAACCACATCATTTTCATATCTGTACGGTTTTTGTCCGATTTCAAGGACATTTGACACATCATTTTTCATATCTGTACGGTTTTTGTCAAATATCTCGGAAACGGAAGCTCGTACAGCAAATTTACCTGCATAGGGGACTGCTAACTGTAGAATTTGATGAGGAATCGAATGAGCCCATCTGCGAGGCTCTACGACTTTCGATTCAAAAGTTATAGCCGTTTGAGCCACATCATTTTTCATATCTGTTTGGTTTTTGTCAAATATCTCGGAAACCGAAGCTCGTACAGCAAATTTACCTGCGTAGGGGACTGCTAACTGTAGAATTTGATGAGGAATCGAATGAGCCCATCTGCGAGGCTCTACGACTTTCGATTCAAAAGTTATAGCCGTTTGAGCCACATCATTTTTCATATCTGTACGGTTTTTGTCAAATATCTCGGAAACGGAAGCTCGTACAGCAAATTTATCTGCATAGGGGACTGCTAACTGTAGAATTTGATGAGGAATCGAATGAGCCCATCTGCGAGGCTCTACGACTTTCGATTCAAAAGTTATAGCCGTTTGAACCACATCATTTTCATATCTGTACGGTTTTTGTCCGATTTCAAGGACATTTGACACATCATTTTTCATATCTGTACGGTTTTTGTCAAATATCTCGGAAACGGAAGCTCGTACAGCAAATTTATCTGCATAGGGGACTGCTAACTGTAGAATTTGATGAGGAATCGAATGAGCCCATCTGCGAGGCTCTACGACTTTCGATTCAAAAGTTATAGCCGTTTGAGCCTGTGAGTTGCCATCACTGCTAGTCCTCTAATCAACCAGTATCAACACATCATTTATATGACAACTTGGTTAAGCAAAGCTCAGAGAGCAATATGTACTCTATTCTGTCTTCAATTGGGGGTGTTTTTGTCAAAGAATGAATACAGAATAATTGTAGAAAATTCTTACTCTAAAGTTTATCCCCATTATGGACTTACTTGTTTTCTCTAAGTCAGTGTGTCAGATCCAGAAGTCACTAGCTACTCTGATGAGATGGAATGGATCACTGACTGTTTAAGTGTCTGCGTCAGCAACGTCTACTATGACATCATAAAAGCAATGGGAGATGTAACGTGGCGAGGCGCCCTCTAGTGGTTTTGATAAGTTAACATGATACGGTTTTTGTCAAATATCTCGGAAACGGAAGCTCGTACAGCAAATTTATCTGCATAGGGGACTGCTAACTGTAGAATTTGATGAGGAATCGAATGAGCCCATCTGCGAGGCTCTACGACTTTCGATTCAAAAGTTATAGCCGTTTGAACCACATCATTTTCATATCTGTACGGTTTTTGTCCGATTTCAAGGACATTTGACACATCATTTTTCATATCTGTACGGTTTTTGTCAAATATCTCGGAAACGGAAGCTCGTACAGCAAATTTATCTGCATAGGGGACTGCTAACTGTAGAATTTGATGAGGAATCGAATGAGCCCATCTGCGAGGCTCTACGACTTTCGATTCAAAAGTTATAGCCGTTTGAGCCTGTGAGTTGCCATCACTGCTAGTCCTCTAATCAACCAGTATCAACACATCATTTATATGACAACTTGGTTAAGCAAAGCTCAGAGAGCAATATGTACTCTATTCTGTCTTCAATTGGGGGTGTTTTTGTCAAAGAATGAATACAGAATAATTGTAGAAAATTCTTACTCTAAAGTTTATCCCCATTATGGACTTACTTGTTTTCTCTAAGTCAGTGTGTCAGATCCAGAAGTCACTAGCTACTCTGATGAGATGGAATGGATCACTGACTGTTTAAGTGTCTGCGTCAGCAACGTCTACTATGACATCATAAAAGCAATGGGAGATGTAACGTGGCGAGGCGCCCTCTAGTGGTTTTGATAAGTTAACATGATACGGTTTTTGTCAAATATCTCGGAAACGGAAGCTCGTACAGCAAATTTATCTGCATAGGGGACTGCTAACTGTAGAATTTGATGAGGAATCGAATGAGCCCATCTGCGAGGCTCTACGACTTTCGATTCAAAAGTTATAGCCGTTTGAACCACATCATTTTCATATCTGTACGGTTTTTGTCCGATTTCAAGGACATTTGACACATCATTTTTCATATCTGTACGGTTTTTGTCAAATATCTCGGAAACGGAAGCTCGTACAGCAAATTTATCTGCATATGGGACTGCTAACTGTAGAATTTGATGAGGAATCGAATGAGCCCATCTGCGAGGCTCTACGACTTTCGATTCAAAAGTTATAGCCGTTTGAACCACATCATTTTCATATCTGTACGGTTTTTGTCCGATTTCAAGGACATTTGACACATCATTTTTCATATCTGTACGGTTTTTGTCAAATATCTCGGAAACGGAAGCTCGTACAGCAAATTTATCTGCATAGGGGACTGCTAACTGTAGAATTTGATGAGGAATCGAATGAGCCCATCTGCGAGGCTCTACGACTTTCGATTCAAAAGTTATAGCCGTTTGAGCCACATCATTTTTCATATCTGTACGGTTTTTGTCAAATATCTCGGAAACGGAAGCTCGTACAGCAAATTTATCTGCATAGGGGACTGCTAACTGTAGAATTTGATGAGGAATCGAATGAGCCCATCTGCGAGGCTCTACGACTTTCGATTCAAAAGTTATAGCCGTTTGAACCACATCATTTTCATATCTGTACGGTTTTTGTCCGATTTCAAGGACATTTGACACATCATTTTTCATATCTGTACGGTTTTTGTCAAATATCTCGGAAACGGAAGCTCGTACAGCAAATTTATCTGCATAGGGGACTGCTAACTGTAGAATTTGATGAGGAATCGAATGAGCCCATCTGCGAGGCTCTACGACTTTCGATTCAAAAGTTATAGCCGTTTGAACCACATCATTTTCATATCTGTACGGTTTTTGTCCGATTTCAAGGACATTTGACACATCATTTTTCATATCTGTACGGTTTTTGTCAAATATCTCGGAAACGGAAGCTCGTACAGCAAATTTACCTGCATAGGGGACTGCTAACTGTAGAATTTGATGAGGAATCGAATGAGCCCATCTGCGAGGCTCTACGACTTTCGATTCAAAAGTTATAGCCGTTTGAGCCACATCATTTTTCATATCTGTTTGGTTTTTGTCAAATATCTCGGAAACGGAAGCTCGTACAGCAAATTTACCTGCATAGGGGACTGCTAACTGTAGAATTTGATGAGGAATCGAATGAGCCCATCTGCGAGGCTCTACGACTTTCGATTCAAAAGTTATAGCCGTTTGAGCCTGTGAGTTGCCATCACTGCTAGTCCTCTAATCAACCAGTATCAACACATCATTTATATGACAACTTGGTTAAGCAAAGCTCAGAGAGCAATATGTACTCTATTCTGTCTTCAATTGGGGGTGTTTTTGTCAAAGAATGAATACAGAATAATTGTAGAAAATTCTTACTCTAAAGTTTATCCCCATTATGGACTTACTTGTTTTCTCTAAGTCAGTGTGTCAGATCCAGAAGTCACTAGCTACTCTGATGAGATGGAATGGATCACTGACTGTTTAAGTGTCTGCGTCAGCAACGTCTACTATGACATCATAAAAGCAATGGGAGATGTAACGTGGCGAGGCGCCCTCTAGTGGTTTTGATAAGTTAACATGATACGGTTTTTGTCAAATATCTCGGAAACGGAAGCTCGTACAGCAAATTTATCTGCATAGGGGACTGCTAACTGTAGAATTTGATGAGGAATCGAATGAGCCCATCTGCGAGGCTCTACGACTTTCGATTCAAAAGTTATAGCCGTTTGAACCACATCATTTTCATATCTGTACGGTTTTTGTCCGATTTCAAGGACATTTGACACATCATTTTTCATATCTGTACGGTTTTTGTCAAATATCTCGGAAACGGAAGCTCGTACAGCAAATTTATCTGCATAGGGGACTGCTAACTGTAGAATTTGATGAGGAATCGAATGAGCCCATCTGCGAGGCTCTACGACTTTCGATTCAAAAGTTATAGCCGTTTGAACCACATCATTTTCATATCTGTACGGTTTTTGTCCGATTTCAAGGACATTTGACACATCATTTTTCATATCTGTACGGTTTTTGTCAAATATCTCGGAAACGGAAGCTCGTACAGCAAATTTACCTGCATAGGGGACTGCTAACTGTAGAATTTGATGAGGAATCGAATGAGCCCATCTGCGAGGCTCTACGACTTTCGATTCAAAAGTTATAGCCGTTTGAGCCACATCATTTTTCATATCTGTTTGGTTTTTGTCAAATATCTCGGAAACGGAAGCTCGTACAGCAAATTTACCTGCATAGGGGACTGCTAACTGTAGAATTTGATGAGGAATCGAATGAGCCCATCTGCGAGGCTCTACGACTTTCGATTCAAAAGTTATAGCCGTTTGAGCCTGTGAGTTGCCATCACTGCTAGTCCTCTAATCAACCAGTATCAACACATCATTTATATGACAACTTGGTTAAGCAAAGCTCAGAGAGCAATATGTACTCTATTCTGTCTTCAATTGGGGGTGTTTTTGTCAAAGAATGAATACAGAATAATTGTAGAAAATTCTTACTCTAAAGTTTATCCCCATTATGGACTTACTTGTTTTCTCTAAGTCAGTGTGTCAGATCCAGAAGTCACTAGCTACTCTGATGAGATGGAATGGATCACTGACTGTTTAAGTGTCTGCGTCAGCAACGTCTACTATGACATCATAAAAGCAATGGGAGATGTAACGTGGCGAGGCGCCCTCTAGTGGTTTTGATAAGTTAACATGATACGGTTTTTGTCAAATATCTCGGAAACGGAAGCTCGTACAGCAAATTTATCTGCATAGGGGACTGCTAACTGTAGAATTTGATGAGGAATCGAATGAGCCCATCTGCGAGGCTCTACGACTTTCGATTCAAAAGTTATAGCCGTTTGAGCCTGTGAGTTGCCATCACTGCTAGTCCTCTAATCAACCAGTATCAACACATCATTTATATGACAACTTGGTTAAGCAAAGCTCAGAGAGCAATATGTACTCTATTCTGTCTTCAATTGGGGGTGTTTTTGTCAAAGAATGAATACAGAATAATTGTAGAAAATTCTTACTCTAAAGTTTATCCCCATTATGGACTTACTTGTTTTCTCTAAGTCAGTGTGTCAGATCCAGAAGTCACTAGCTACTCTGATGAGATGGAATGGATCACTGACTGTTTAAGTGTCTGCGTCAGCAACGTCTACTATGACATCATAAAAGCAATGGGAGATGTAACGTGGCGAGGCGCCCTCTAGTGGTTTTGATAAGTTAACATGATACGGTTTTTGTCAAATATCTCGGAAACGGAAGCTCGTACAGCAAATTTATCTGCATAGGGGACTGCTAACTGTAGAATTTGATGAGGAATCGAATGAGCCCATCTGCGAGGCTCTACGACTTTCGATTCAAAAGTTATAGCCGTTTGAACCACATCATTTTCATATCTGTACGGTTTTTGTCCGATTTCAAGGACATTTGACACATCATTTTTCATATCTGTACGGTTTTTGTCAAATATCTCGGAAACGGAAGCTCGTACAGCAAATTTATCTGCATAGGGGACTGCTAACTGTAGAATTTGATGAGGAATCGAATGAGCCCATCTGCGAGGCTCTACGACTTTCGATTCAAAAGTTATAGCCGTTTGAACCACATCATTTTCATATCTGTACGGTTTTTGTCCGATTTCAAGGACATTTGACACATCATTTTTCATATCTGTACGGTTTTTGTCAAATATCTCGGAAACGGAAGCTCGTACAGCAAATTTATCTGCATAGGGGACTGCTAACTGTAGAATTTGATGAGGAATCGAATGAGCCCATCTGCGAGGCTCTACGACTTTCGATTCAAAAGTTATAGCCGTTTGAACCACATCATTTTCATATCTGTACGGTTTTTGTCCGATTTCAAGGACATTTGACACATCATTTTTCATATCTGTACGGTTTTTGTCAAATATCTCGGAAACGGAAGCTCGTACAGCAAATTTACCTGCATAGGGGACTGCTAACTGTAGAATTTGATGAGGAATCGAATGAGCCCATCTGCGAGGCTCTACGACTTTCGATTCAAAAGTTATAGCCGTTTGAGCCACATCATTTTTCATATCTGTTTGGTTTTTGTCAAATATCTCGGAAACGGAAGCTCGTACAGCAAATTTACCTGCATAGGGGACTGCTAACTGTAGAATTTGATGAGGAATCGAATGAGCCCATCTGCGAGGCTCTACGACTTTCGATTCAAAAGTTATAGCCGTTTGAGCCTGTGAGTTGCCATCACTGCTAGTCCTCTAATCAACCAGTATCAACACATCATTTATATGACAACTTGGTTAAGCAAAGCTCAGAGAGCAATATGTACTCTATTCTGTCTTCAATTGGGGGTGTTTTTGTCAAAGAATGAATACAGAATAATTGTAGAAAATTCTTACTCTAAAGTTTATCCCCATTATGGACTTACTTGTTTTCTCTAAGTCAGTGTGTCAGATCCAGAAGTCACTAGCTACTCTGATGAGATGGAATGGATCACTGACTGTTTAAGTGTCTGCGTCAGCAACGTCTACTATGACATCATAAAAGCAATGGGAGATGTAACGTGGCGAGGCGCCCTCTAGTGGTTTTGATAAGTTAACATGATACGGTTTTTGTCAAATATCTCGGAAACGGAAGCTCGTACAGCAAATTTATCTGCATAGGGGACTGCTAACTGTAGAATTTGATGAGGAATCGAATGAGCCCATCTGCGAGGCTCTACGACTTTCGATTCAAAAGTTATAGCCGTTTGAGCCTGTGAGTTGCCATCACTGCTAGTCCTCTAATCAACCAGTATCAACACATCATTTATATGACAACTTGGTTAAGCAAAGCTCAGAGAGCAATATGTACTCTATTCTGTCTTCAATTGGGGGTGTTTTTGTCAAAGAATGAATACAGAATAATTGTAGAAAATTCTTACTCTAAAGTTTATCCCCATTATGGACTTACTTGTTTTCTCTAAGTCAGTGTGTCAGATCCAGAAGTCACTAGCTACTCTGATGAGATGGAATGGATCACTGACTGTTTAAGTGTCTGCGTCAGCAACGTCTACTATGACATCATAAAAGCAATGGGAGATGTAACGTGGCGAGGCGCCCTCTAGTGGTTTTGATAAGTTAACATGATACGGTTTTTGTCAAATATCTCGGAAACGGAAGCTCGTACAGCAAATTTATCTGCATAGGGGACTGCTAACTGTAGAATTTGATGAGGAATCGAATGAGCCCATCTGCGAGGCTCTACGACTTTCGATTCAAAAGTTATAGCCGTTTGAACCACATCATTTTCATATCTGTACGGTTTTTGTCCGATTTCAAGGACATTTGACACATCATTTTTCATATCTGTACGGTTTTTGTCAAATATCTCGGAAACGGAAGCTCGTACAGCAAATTTATCTGCATAGGGGACTGCTAACTGTAGAATTTGATGAGGAATCGAATGAGCCCATCTGCGAGGCTCTACGACTTTCGATTCAAAAGTTATAGCCGTTTGAACCACATCATTTTCATATCTGTACGGTTTTTGTCCGATTTCAAGGACATTTGACACATCATTTTTCATATCTGTACGGTTTTTGTCAAATATCTCGGAAACGGAAGCTCGTACAGCAAATTTATCTGCATAGGGGACTGCTAACTGTAGAATTTGATGAGGAATCGAATGAGCCCATCTGCGAGGCTCTACGACTTTCGATTCAAAAGTTATAGCCGTTTGAGCCACATCATTTTTCATATCTGTACGGTTTTTGTCAAATATCTCGGAAACGGAAGCTCGTACAGCAAATTTATCTGCATAAGGGACTGCTAACTGTAGAATTTGATGAGGAATCGAATGAGCCCATCTGCGAGGCTCTACGACTTTCGATTCAAAAGTTATAGCCGTTTGAACCACATCATTTTCATATCTGTACGGTTTTTGTCCGATTTCAAGGACATTTGACACATCATTTTTCATATCTGTACGGTTTTTGTCAAATATCTCGGAAACGGAAGCTCGTACAGCAAATTTATCTGCATAGGGGACTGCTAACTGTAGAATTTGATGAGGAATCGAATGAGCCCATCTGCGAGGCTCTACGACTTTCGATTCAAAAGTTATAGCCGTTTGAACCACATCATTTTCATATCTGTACGGTTTTTGTCCGATTTCAAGGACATTTGACACATCATTTTTCATATCTGTACGGTTTTTGTCAAATATCTCGGAAACGGAAGCTCGTACAGCAAATTTACCTGCATAGGGGACTGCTAACTGTAGAATTTGATGAGGAATCGAATGAGCCCATCTGCGAGGCTCTACGACTTTCGATTCAAAAGTTATAGCCGTTTGAGCCACATCATTTTTCATATCTGTTTGGTTTTTGTCAAATATCTCGGAAACGGAAGCTCGTACAGCAAATTTACCTGCATAGGGGACTGCTAACTGTAGAATTTGATGAGGAATCGAATGAGCCCATCTGCGAGGCTCTACGACTTTCGATTCAAAAGTTATAGCCGTTTGAGCCTGTGAGTTGCCATCACTGCTAGTCCTCTAATCAACCAGTATCAACACATCATTTATATGACAACTTGGTTAAGCAAAGCTCAGAGAGCAATATGTACTCTATTCTGTCTTCAATTGGGGGTGTTTTTGTCAAAGAATGAATACAGAATAATTGTAGAAAATTCTTACTCTAAAGTTTATCCCCATTATGGACTTACTTGTTTTCTCTAAGTCAGTGTGTCAGATCCAGAAGTCACTAGCTACTCTGATGAGATGGAATGGATCACTGACTGTTTAAGTGTCTGCGTCAGCAACGTCTACTATGACATCATAAAAGCAATGGGAGATGTAACGTGGCGAGGCGCCCTCTAGTGGTTTTGATAAGTTAACATGATACGGTTTTTGTCAAATATCTCGGAAACGGAAGCTCGTACAGCAAATTTATCTGCATAGGGGACTGCTAACTGTAGAATTTGATGAGGAATCGAATGAGCCCATCTGCGAGGCTCTACGACTTTCGATTCAAAAGTTATAGCCGTTTGAGCCACATCATTTTTCATATCTGTTTGGTTTTTGTCAAATATCTCGGAAACGGAAGCTCGTACAGCAAATTTACCTGCATAGGGGACTGCTAACTGTAGAATTTGATGAGGAATCGAATGAGCCCATCTGCGAGGCTCTACGACTTTCGATTCAAAAGTTATAGCCGTTTGAGCCTGTGAGTTGCCATCACTGCTAGTCCTCTAATCAACCAGTATCAACACATCATTTATATGACAACTTGGTTAAGCAAAGCTCAGAGAGCAATATGTACTCTATTCTGTCTTCAATTGGGGGTGTTTTTGTCAAAGAATGAATACAGAATAATTGTAGAAAATTCTTACTCTAAAGTTTATCCCCATTATGGACTTACTTGTTTTCTCTAAGTCAGTGTGTCAGATCCAGAAGTCACTAGCTACTCTGATGAGATGGAATGGATCACTGACTGTTTAAGTGTCTGCGTCAGCAACGTCTACTATGACATCATAAAAGCAATGGGAGATGTAACGTGGCGAGGCGCCCTCTAGTGGTTTTGATAAGTTAACATGATACGGTTTTTGTCAAATATCTCGGAAACGGAAGCTCGTACAGCAAATTTATCTGCATAGGGGACTGCTAACTGTAGAATTTGATGAGGAATCGAATGAGCCCATCTGCGAGGCTCTACGACTTTCGATTCAAAAGTTATAGCCGTTTGAGCCACATCATTTTTCATATCTGTTTGGTTTTTGTCAAATATCTCGGAAACGGAAGCTCGTACAGCAAATTTACCTGCATAGG
Source organism: Borostomias antarcticus (assembly GCF_949987555.1). Taxonomy (NCBI): domain Eukaryota; kingdom Metazoa; phylum Chordata; class Actinopteri; order Stomiiformes; family Stomiidae; genus Borostomias; species Borostomias antarcticus. Next base: position 154,274 of record NW_028176384.1, read on the forward strand.
GGACTGCTAACTGTAGAATTTGATGAGGAATCGAATGAGCCCATCTGCGAGGCTCTACGACTTTCGATTCAAAAGTTATAGCCGTTTGAGCCTGTGAGTTGCCATCACTGCTAGTCCTCTAATCAACCAGTATCAACACATCATTTATATGACAACTTGGTTAAGCAAAGCTCAGAGAGCAATATGTACTCTATTCTGTCTTCAATTGGGGGTGTTTTTGTCAAAGAATGAATACAGAATAATTGTAGAAAATTCTTACTCTAAAGTTTATCCCCATCATGGACTTACTTGTTTTCTCTAAGTCAGTGTGTCAGATCCAGAAGTCACTAGCTACTCTGATGAGATGGAATGGATCACTGACTGTTTAAGTGTCTGCGTCAGCAACGTCTACTATGACATCATAAAAGCAATGGGAGATGTAACGTGGCGAGGCGCCCTCTAGTGGTTTTGATAAGTTAACATGATACGGTTTTTGTCAAATATCTCGGAAACGGAAGCTCGTACAGCAAATTTATCTGCATAGGGGACTGCTAACTGTAGAATTTGATGAGGAATCGAATGAGCCCATCTGCGAGGCTCTACGACTTTCGATTCAAAAGTTATAGCCGTTTGAACCACATCATTTTCATATCTGTACGGTTTTTGTCCGATTTCAAGGACATTTGACACATCATTTTTCATATCTGTACGGTTTTTGTCAAATATCTCGGAAACGGAAGCTCGTACAGCAAATTTATCTGCATAGGGGACTGCTAACTGTAGAATTTGATGAGGAATCGAATGAGCCCATCTGCGAGGCTCTACGACTTTCGATTCAAAAGTTATAGCCGTTTGAGCCACATCATTTTTCATATCTGTACGGTTTTTGTCAAATATCTCGGAAACGGAAGCTCGTACAGCAAATTTATCTGCGTAAGGGACTGCTAACTGTAGAATTTGATGAGGAATCGAATGAGCCCATCTGCGAGGCTCTACGACTTTCGATTCAAAAGTTATAGCCGTTTGAACCACATCATTTTCATATCTGTACGGTTTTTGTCCGATTTCAAGGACATTTGACACATCATTTTTCATATCTGTACGGTTTTTGTCAAATATCTCGGAAACGGAAGCTCGTACAGCAAATTTATCTGCATAGGGGACTGCTAACTGTAGAATTTGATGAGGAATCGAATGAGCCCATCTGCGAGGCTCTACGACTTTCGATTCAAAAGTTATAGCCGTTTGAACCACATCATTTTCATATCTGTACGGTTTTTGTCCGATTTCAAGGACATTTGACACATCATTTTTCATATCTGTACGGTTTTTGTCAAATATCTCGGAAACGGAAGCTCGTACAGCAAATTTACCTGCATAGGGGACTGCTAACTGTAGAATTTGATGAGGAATCGAATGAGCCCATCTGCGAGGCTCTACGACTTTCGATTCAAAAGTTATAGCCGTTTGAGCCTGTGAGTTGCCATCACTGCTAGTCCTCTAATCAACCAGTATCAACACATCATTTATATGACAACTTGGTTAAGCAAAGCTCAGAGAGCAATATGTACTCTATTCTGTCTTCAATTGGGGGTGTTTTTGTCAAAGAATGAATACAGAATAATTGTAGAAAATTCTTACTCTAAAGTTTATCCCCATTATGGACTTACTTGTTTTCTCTAAGTCAGTGTGTCAGATCCAGAAGTCACTAGCTACTCTGATGAGATGGAATGGATCACTGACTGTTTAAGTGTCTGCGTCAGCAACGTCTACTATGACATCATAAAAGCAATGGGAGATGTAACGTGGCGAGGCGCCCTCTAGTGGTTTTGATAAGTTAACATGATACGGTTTTTGTCAAATATCTCGGAAACGGAAGCTCGTACAGCAAATTTATCTGCATAGGGGACTGCTAACTGTAGAATTTGATGAGGAATCGAATGAGCCCATCTGCGAGGCTCTACGACTTTCGATTCAAAAGTTATAGCCGTTTGAGCCACATCATTTTTCATATCTGTTTGGTTTTTGTCAAATATCTCGGAAACGGAAGCTCGTACAGCAAATTTACCTGCATAGGGGACTGCTAACTGTAGAATTTGATGAGGAATCGAATGAGCCCATCTGCGAGGCTCTACGACTTTCGATTCAAAAGTTATAGCCGTTTGAGCCTGTGAGTTGCCATCACTGCTAGTCCTCTAATCAACCAGTATCAACACATCATTTATATGACAACTTGGTTAAGCAAAGCTCAGAGAGCAATATGTACTCTATTCTGTCTTCAATTGGGGGTGTTTTTGTCAAAGAATGAATACAGAATAATTGTAGAAAATTCTTACTCTAAAGTTTATCCCCATTATGGACTTACTTGTTTTCTCTAAGTCAGTGTGTCAGATCCAGAAGTCACTAGCTACTCTGATGAGATGGAATGGATCACTGACTGTTTAAGTGTCTGCGTCAGCAACGTCTACTATGACATCATAAAAGCAATGGGAGATGTAACGTGGCGAGGCGCCCTCTAGTGGTTTTGATAAGTTAACATGATACGGTTTTTGTCAAATATCTCGGAAACGGAAGCTCGTACAGCAAATTTATCTGCATAGGGGACTGCTAACTGTAGAATTTGATGAGGAATCGAATGAGCCCATCTGCGAGGCTCTACGACTTTCGATTCAAAAGTTATAGCCGTTTGAGCCACATCATTTTTCATATCTGTTTGGTTTTTGTCAAATATCTCGGAAACGGAAGCTCGTACAGCAAATTTACCTGCATAGGGGACTGCTAACTGTAGAATTTGATGAGGAATCGAATGAGCCCATCTGCGAGGCTCTACGACTTTCGATTCAAAAGTTATAGCCGTTTGAGCCTGTGAGTTGCCATCACTGCTAGTCCTCTAATCAACCAGTATCAACACATCATTTATATGACAACTTGGTTAAGCAAAGCTCAGAGAGCAATATGTACTCTATTCTGTCTTCAATTGGGGGTGTTTTTGTCAAAGAATGAATACAGAATAATTGTAGAAAATTCTTACTCTAAAGTTTATCCCCATCATGGACTTACTTGTTTTCTCTAAGTCAGTGTGTCAGATCCAGAAGTCACTAGCTACTCTGATGAGATGGAATGGATCACTGACTGTTTAAGTGTCTGCGTCAGCAACGTCTACTATGACATCATAAAAGCAATGGGAGATGTAACGTGGCGAGGCGCCCTCTAGTGGTTTTGATAAGTTAACATGATACGGTTTTTGTCAAATATCTCGGAAACGGAAGCTCGTACAGCAAATTTATCTGCATAGGGGACTGCTAACTGTAGAATTTGATGAGGAATCGAATGAGCCCATCTGCGAGGCTCTACGACTTTCGATTCAAAAGTTATAGCCGTTTGAACCACATCATTTTCATATCTGTACGGTTTTTGTCCGATTTCAAGGACATTTGACACATCATTTTTCATATCTGTACGGTTTTTGTCAAATATCTCGGAAACGGAAGCTCGTACAGCAAATTTATCTGCATAGGGGACTGCTAACTGTAGAATTTGATGAGGAATCGAATGAGCCCATCTGCGAGGCTCTACGACTTTCGATTCAAAAGTTATAGCCGTTTGAGCCACATCATTTTTCATATCTGTACGGTTTTTGTCAAATATCTCGGAAACGGAAGCTCGTACAGCAAATTTATCTGCATAAGGGACTGCTAACTGTAGAATTTGATGAGGAATCGAATGAGCCCATCTGCGAGGCTCTACGACTTTCGATTCAAAAGTTATAGCCGTTTGAACCACATCATTTTCATATCTGTACGGTTTTTGTCCGATTTCAAGGACATTTGACACATCATTTTTCATATCTGTACGGTTTTTGTCAAATATCTCGGAAACGGAAGCTCGTACAGCAAATTTACCTGCATAGGGGACTGCTAACTGTAGAATTTGATGAGGAATCGAATGAGCCCATCTGCGAGGCTCTACGACTTTCGATTCAAAAGTTATAGCCGTTTGAGCCTGTGAGTTGCCATCACTGCTAGTCCTCTAATCAACCAGTATCAACACATCATTTATATGACAACTTGGTTAAGCAAAGCTCAGAGAGCAATATGTACTCTATTCTGTCTTCAATTGGGGGTGTTTTTGTCAAAGAATGAATACAGAATAATTGTAGAAAATTCTTACTCTAAAGTTTATCCCCATTATGGACTTACTTGTTTTCTCTAAGTCAGTGTGTCAGATCCAGAAGTCACTAGCTACTCTGATGAGATGGAATGGATCACTGACTGTTTAAGTGTCTGCGTCAGCAACGTCTACTATGACATCATAAAAGCAATGGGAGATGTAACGTGGCGAGGCGCCCTCTAGTGGTTTTGATAAGTTAACATGATACGGTTTTTGTCAAATATCTCGGAAACGGAAGCTCGTACAGCAAATTTATCTGCATAGGGGACTGCTAACTGTAGAATTTGATGAGGAATCGAATGAGCCCATCTGCGAGGCTCTACGACTTTCGATTCAAAAGTTATAGCCGTTTGAGCCACATCATTTTTCATATCTGTTTGGTTTTTGTCAAATATCTCGGAAACGGAAGCTCGTACAGCAAATTTACCTGCATAGGGGACTGCTAACTGTAGAATTTGATGAGGAATCGAATGAGCCCATCTGCGAGGCTCTACGACTTTCGATTCAAAAGTTATAGCCGTTTGAGCCTGTGAGTTGCCATCACTGCTAGTCCTCTAATCAACCAGTATCAACACATCATTTATATGACAACTTGGTTAAGCAAAGCTCAGAGAGCAATATGTACTCTATTCTGTCTTCAATTGGGGGTGTTTTTGTCAAAGAATGAATACAGAATAATTGTAGAAAATTCTTACTCTAAAGTTTATCCCCATCATGGACTTACTTGTTTTCTCTAAGTCAGTGTGTCAGATCCAGAAGTCACTAGCTACTCTGATGAGATGGAATGGATCACTGACTGTTTAAGTGTCTGCGTCAGCAACGTCTACTATGACATCATAAAAGCAATGGGAGATGTAACGTGGCGAGGCGCCCTCTAGTGGTTTTGATAAGTTAACATGATACGGTTTTTGTCAAATATCTCGGAAACGGAAGCTCGTACAGCAAATTTATCTGCATAGGGGACTGCTAACTGTAGAATTTGATGAGGAATCGAATGAGCCCATCTGCGAGGCTCTACGACTTTCGATTCAAAAGTTATAGCCGTTTGAACCACATCATTTTCATATCTGTACGGTTTTTGTCCGATTTCAAGGACATTTGACACATCATTTTTCATATCTGTACGGTTTTTGTCAAATATCTCGGAAACGGAAGCTCGTACAGCAAATTTATCTGCATAGGGGACTGCTAAATGTAGAATTTGATGAGGAATCGAATGAGCCCATCTGCGAGGCTCTACGACTTTCGATTCAAAAGTTATAGCCGTTTGAGCCACATCATTTTTCATATCTGTACGGTTTTTGTCAAATATCTCGGAAACGGAAGCTCGTACAGCAAATTTATCTGCATAAGGGACTGCTAACTGTAGAATTTGATGAGGAATCGAATGAGCCCATCTGCGAGGCTCTACGACTTTCGATTCAAAAGTTATAGCCGTTTGAACCACATCATTTTCATATCTGTACGGTTTTTGTCCGATTTCAAGGACATTTGACACATCATTTTTCATATCTGTACGGTTTTTGTCAAATATCTCGGAAACGGAAGCTCGTACAGCAAATTTACCTGCATAGGGGACTGCTAACTGTAGAATTTGATGAGGAATCGAATGAGCCCATCTGCGAGGCTCTACGACTTTCGATTCAAAAGTTATAGCCGTTTGAGCCTGTGAGTTGCCATCACTGCTAGTCCTCTAATCAACCAGTATCAACACATCATTTATATGACAACTTGGTTAAGCAAAGCTCAGAGAGCAATATGTACTCTATTCTGTCTTCAATTGGGGGTGTTTTTGTCAAAGAATGAATACAGAATAATTGTAGAAAATTCTTACTCTAAAGTTTATCCCCATTATGGACTTACTTGTTTTCTCTAAGTCAGTGTGTCAGATCCAGAAGTCACTAGCTACTCTGATGAGATGGAATGGATCACTGACTGTTTAAGTGTCTGCGTCAGCAACGTCTACTATGACATCATAAAAGCAATGGGAGATGTAACGTGGCGAGGCGCCCTCTAGTGGTTTTGATAAGTTAACATGATACGGTTTTTGTCAAATATCTCGGAAACGGAAGCTCGTACAGCAAATTTATCTGCATAGGGGACTGCTAACTGTAGAATTTGATGAGGAATCGAATGAGCCCATCTGCGAGGCTCTACGACTTTCGATTCAAAAGTTATAGCCGTTTGAACCACATCATTTTCATATCTGTACGGTTTTTGTCCGATTTCAAGGACATTTGACACATCATTTTTCATATCTGTACGGTTTTTGTCAAATATCTCGGAAACGGAAGCTCGTACAGCAAATTTATCTGCATAGGGGACTGCTAACTGTAGAATTTGATGAGGAATCGAATGAGCCCATCTGCGAGGCTCTACGACTTTCGATTCAAAAGTTATAGCCGTTTGAGCCACATCATTTTTCATATCTGTACGGTTTTTGTCAAATATCTCGGAAACGGAAGCTCGTACAGCAAATTTATCTGCATAAGGGACTGCTAACTGTAGAATTTGATGAGGAATCGAATGAGCCCATCTGCGAGGCTCTACGACTTTCGATTCAAAAGTTATAGCCGTTTGAACCACATCATTTTCATATCTGTACGGTTTTTGTCCGATTTCAAGGACATTTGACACATCATTTTTCATATCTGTACGGTTTTTGTCAAATATCTCGGAAACGGAAGCTCGTACAGCAAATTTATCTGCATAGGGGACTGCTAACTGTAGAATTTGATGAGGAATCGAATGAGCCCATCTGCGAGGCTCTACGACTTTCGATTCAAAAGTTATAGCCGTTTGAACCACATCATTTTCATATCTGTACGGTTTTTGTCCGATTTCAAGGACATTTGACACATCATTTTTCATATCTGTACGGTTTTTGTCAAATATCTCGGAAACGGAAGCTCGTACAGCAAATTTACCTGCATAGGGGACTGCTAACTGTAGAATTTGATGAGGAATCGAATGAGCCCATCTGCGAGGCTCTACGACTTTCGATTCAAAAGTTATAGCCGTTTGAGCCACATCATTTTTCATATCTGTTTGGTTTTTGTCAAATATCTCGGAAACGGAAGCTCGTACAGCAAATTTACCTGCATAGGGGACTGCTAACTGTAGAATTTGATGAGGAATCGAATGAGCCCATCTGCGAGGCTCTACGACTTTCGATTCAAAAGTTATAGCCTTTTGAGCCTGTGAGTTGCCATCACTGCTAGTCCTCTAATCAACCAGTATCAACACATCATTTATATGACAACTTGGTTAAGCAAAGCTCAGAGAGCAATATGTACTCTATTCTGTCTTCAATTGGGGGTGTTTTTGTCAAAGAATGAATACAGAATAATTGTAGAAAATTCTTACTCTAAAGTTTATCCCCATTATGGACTTACTTGTTTTCTCTAAGTCAGTGTGTCAGATCCAGAAGTCACTAGCTACTCTGATGAGATGGAATGGATCACTGACTGTTTAAGTGTCTGCGTCAGCAACGTCTACTATGACATCATAAAAGCAATGGGAGATGTAACGTGGCGAGGCGCCCTCTAGTGGTTTTGATAAGTTAACATGATACCGTTTTTGTCAAATATCTCGGAAACGGAAGCTCGTACAGCAAATGTATCTGCATAGGGGACTGCTAACTGTAGAATTTGATGAGGAATCGAATGAGCCCATCTGCGAGGCTCTACGACTTTCGATTCAAAAGTTATAGCCGTTTGAACCACATCATTTTCATATCTGTACGGTTTTTGTCCGATTTCAAGGACATTTGACACATCATTTTTCATATCTGTACGGTTTTTGTCAAATATCTCGGAAACGGAAGCTCGTACATCAAATTTATCTGCATAGGGGACTGCTAACTGTAGAATTTGATGAGGAATCGAATGAGCCCATCTGCGAGGCTCTACGACTTTCGATTCAAAAGTTATAGCCGTTTGAACCACATCATTTTCATATCTGTACGGTTTTTGTCCGATTTCAAGGACATTTGACACATCATTTTTCATATCTGTTTGGTTTTTGTCAAATATCTCGGAAACGGAAGCTCGTACAGCAAATGTATCTGCATAGGGGACTGCTAACTCTAGAATTTGATGAGGAATCGAATGAGCCCATCTGCGAGGCTCTACGACTTTCGATTCAAAAGTTATAGCCTTTTGAGCCTGTGAGTTGCCATCACTGCTAGTCCTCTAATCAACCAGTATCAACACATCATTTATATGACAACTTGGTTAAACAAAGCTCAGAGAGCAATATGTACTCTATTCTGTCTTCAATTGGGGGTGTTTTTGTCAAAGAATGAATACAGAATAATTGTAGAAAATTCTTACTCTAAAGTTTATCCCCATTATGGACTTACTTGTTTTCTCTAAGTCAGTGTGTCAGATCCAGAAGTCACTAGCTACTCTGATGAGGTGGAATGGATCACTGACTGTTTAAGTGTCTGCGTCAGCAACGTCTACTATGACATCATAAAAGCAATGGGAGATGTAACGTGGCGAGGCGCCCTCTAGTGGTTTTGATAAGTTAACATGATACCGTTTTTGTCAAATATCTCGGAAACGGAAGCTCGTACAGCAAATGTATCTGCATAGGGGACTGCTAACTGTAGAATTTGATGAGGAATCGAATGAGCCCATCTGCGAGGCTCTACGACTTTCGATTCAAAAGTTATAGCCGTTTGAACCACATCATTTTCATATCTGTACGGTTTTTGTCCGATTTCAAGGACATTTGACACATCATTTTTCATATCTGTACGGTTTTTGTCAAATATCTCGGAAACGGAAGCTCGTACAGCAAATTTATCTGCATAGGGGACTGCTAACTGTAGAATTTGATGAGGAATCGAATGAGCCCATCTGCGAGGCTCTACGACTTTCGATTCAAAAGTTATAGCCTTTTGAGCCTGTGAGTTGCCATCACTGCTAGTCCTCTAATCAACCAGTATCAACACATCATTTATATGACAACTTGGTTAAACAAAGCTCAGAGAGCAATATGTACTCTATTCTGTCTTCAATTGGGGGTGTTTTTGTCAAAGAATGAATACAGAATAATTGTAGAAAATTCTTACTCTAAAGTTTATCCCCATTATGGACTTACTTGTTTTCTCTAAGTCAGTGTGTCAGATCCAGAAGTCACTAGCTACTCTGATGAGGTGGAATGGATCACTGACTGTTTAAGTGTCTGCGTCAGCAACGTCTACTATGACATCATAAAAGCAATGGGAGATGTAACGTGGCAAGGCGCCCTCTAGTGGTTTTGATAAGTTAACATGATACGGTTTTTGTCAAATATCTCGGAAACGGAAGCTCGTACAGCAAATTTATCTGCATATGGGACTGCTAACTGTAGAATTTGATGAGGAATCGAATGAGCCCATCTGCGAGGCTCTACGACTTTCGATTCAAAAGTTATAGCCGTTTGAACCACATCATTTTCATATCTGTACGGTTTTTGTCCGATTTCAAGGACATTTGACACATCATTTTTCATATCTGTACGGTTTTTGTCAAATATCTCGGAAACGGAAGCTCGTACATCAAATTTATCTGCATAGGGGACTGCTAACTGTAGAATTTGATGAGGAATCGAATGAGCCCATCTGCGAGGCTCTACGACTTTCGATTCAAAAGTTATAGCCGTTTGAACCACATCATTTTCATATCTGTACGGTTTTTGTCCGATTTCAAGGACATTTGACACATCATTTTTCATATCTGTTTGGTTTTTGTCAAATATCTCGGAAACGGAAGCTCGTACAGCAAATGTATCTGCATAGGGGACTGCTAACTCTAGAATTTGATGAGGAATCGAATGAGCCCATCTGCGAGGCTCTACGACTTTCGATTCAAAAGTTATAGCCTTTTGAGCCTGTGAGTTGCCATCACTGCTAGTCCTCTAATCAACCAGTATCAACACATCATTTATATGACAACTTGGTTAAACAAAGCTCAGAGAGCAATATGTACTCTATTCTGTCTTCAATTGGGGGTGTTTTTGTCAAAGAATGAATACAGAATAATTGTAGAAAATTCTTACTCTAAAGTTTATCCCCATTATGGACTTACTTGTTTTCTCTAAGTCAGTGTGTCAGATCCAGAAGTCACTAGCTACTCTGATGAGGTGGAATGGATCACTGACTGTTTAAGTGTCTGCGTCAGCAACGTCTACTATGACATCATAAAAGCAATGGGAGATGTAACGTGGCGAGGCGCCCTCTAGTGGTTTTGATAAGTTAACATGATACCGTTTTTGTCAAATATCTCGGAAACGGAAGCTCGTACAGCAAATGTATCTGCATAGGGGACTGCTAACTGTAGAATTTGATGAGGAATCGAATGAGCCCATCTGCGAGGCTCTACGACTTTCGATTCAAAAGTTATAGCCGTTTGAACCACATCATTTTCATATCTGTACGGTTTTTGTCCGATTTCAAGGACATTTGACACATCATTTTTCATATCTGTACGGTTTTTGTCAAATATCTCGGAAACGGAAGCTCGTACAGCAAATTTATCTGCATAGGGGACTGCTAACTGTAGAATTTGATGAGGAATCGAATGAGCCCATCTGCGAGGCTCTACGACTTTCGATTCAAAAGTTATAGCCTTTTGAGCCTGTGAGTTGCCATCACTGCTAGTCCTCTAATCAACCAGTATCAACACATCATTTATATGACAACTTGGTTAAACAAAGCTCAGAGAGCAATATGTACTCTATTCTGTCTTCAATTGGGGGTGTTTTTGTCAAAGAATGAATACAGAATAATTGTAGAAAATTCTTACTCTAAAGTTTATCCCCATTATGGACTTACTTGTTTTCTCTAAGTCAGTGTGTCAGATCCAGAAGTCACTAGCTACTCTGATGAGGTGGAATGGATCACTGACTGTTTAAGTGTCTGCGTCAGCAACGTCTACTATGACATCATAAAAGCAATGGGAGATGTAACGTGGCAAGGCGCCCTCTAGTGGTTTTGATAAGTTAACATGATACGGTTTTTGTCAAATATCTCGGAAACGGAAGCTCGTACAGCAAATTTATCTGCATATGGGACTGCTAACTGTAGAATTTGATGAGGAATCGAATGAGCCCATCTGCGAGGCTCTACGACTTTCGATTCAAAAGTTATAGCCGTTTGAACCACATCATTTTCATATCTGTACGGTTTTTGTCCGATTTCAAGGACATTTGACACATCATTTTTCATATCTGTACGGTTTTTGTCAAATATCTCGGAAACGGAAGCTCGTACAGCAAATTTATCTGCATAGGGGACTGCTAACTGTAGAATTTGATGAGGAATCGAATGAGCCCATCTGCGTGGCTCTACGACTTTCGATTCAAAAGTTATAGCCGTTTGAGCCACATCATTTTTCATATCTGTTTGGTTTTTGTCAAATATCTCGGAAACGGAAGCTCGTACAGCAAATTTATCTGCGTAGGGGACTGCTAACTGTAGAATTTGATGAGGAATCGAATGAGCCCATCTGCGAGGCTCTACGACTTTCGATTCAAAAGTTATAGCCTTTTGAGCCTGTGAGTTGCCATCACTGCTAGTCGTCTAATCAACCAGTATCAACACATCATTTATATGACAACTTGGTTAAACAAAGCTCAGAGAGCAATATGTACTCTATTCTGTCTTCAATTGGGGGTGTTTTTGTCAAAGAATGAATACAGAATAATTGTAGAAAATTCTTACTCTAAAGTTTATCCCCATTATGGACTTACTTGTTTTCTCTAAGTCAGTGTGTCAGATCCAGAAGTCACTAGCTACTCTGATGAGGTGGAATGGATCACTGACTGTTTAAGTGTCTGCGTCAGCAACGTCTACTATGACATCATAAAAGCAATGGGAGATGTAACGTGGCGAGGCGCCCTCTAGTGGTTTTGATAAGTTAACATGATACGGTTTTTGTCAAATATCTCGGAAACGGAAGCTCGTACAGCAAATTTATCTGCATAGGGGACTGCTAACTGTAGAATTTGATGAGGAATCGAATGAGCCCATCTGCGAGGCTCTACGACTTTCGATTCAAAAGTTATAGCCGTTTGAACCACATCATTTTCATATCTGTACGGTTTTTGTCCGATTTCAAGGACATTTGACACATCATTTTTCATATCTGTACGGTTTTTGTCAAATATCTCGGAAACGGAAGCTCGTACAGCAAATGTATCTGCATAGGGGACTGCTAACTGTAGAATTTGATGAGGAATCGAATGGGCCCATCTGCGAGGCTCTACGACTTTCGATTCAAAAGTTATAGCCTTTTGAGCCTGTGAGTTGCCATCACTGCTAGTCCTCTAATCAACCAGTATCAACACATCATTTATATGACAACTTGGTTAAACAAAGCTCAGAGAGCAATATGTACTCTATTCTGTCTTCAATTGGGGGTGTTTTTGTCAAAGAATGAATACAGAATAATTGTAGAAAATTCTTACTCTAAAGTTTATCCCCATTATGGACTTACTTGTTTTCTCTAAGTCAGTGTGTCAGATCCAGAAGTCACTAGCTACTCTGATGAGATGGAATGGATCACTGACTGTTTAAGTGTCTGCGTCAGCAACGTCTACTATGACATCATAAAAGCAATGGGAGATGTAACGTGGCGAGGCGCCCTCTAGTGGTTTTGATAAGTTAACATGATACGGTTTTTGTCAAATATCTCGGAAACGGAAGCTCGTACAGCAAATTTATCTGCATAGGGGACTGCTAACTGTAGAATTTGATGAGGAATCGAATGAGCCCATCTGCGAGGCTCTACGACTTTCGATTCAAAAGTTATAGCCGTTTGAACCACATCATTTTCATATCTGTACGGTTTTTGTCCGATTTCAAGGACATTTGACACATCATTTTTCATATCTGTACGGTTTTTGTCAAATATCTCGGAAACGGAAGCTCGTACAGCAAATGTATCTGCATAGGGGACTGCTAACTGTAGAATTTGATGAGGAATCGAATGAGCCCATCTGCGAGGCTCTACGACTTTCGATTCAAAAGTTATAGCCTTTTGAGCCTGTGAGTTGCCATCACTGCTAGTCCTCTAATCAACCAGTATCAACACATCATTTATATGACAACTTGGTTAAACAAAGCTCAGAGAGCAATATGTACTCTATTCTGTCTTCAATTGGGGGTGTTTTTGTCAAAGAATGAATACAGAATAATTGTAGAAAATTCTTACTCTAAAGTTTATCCCCATTATGGACTTACTTGTTTTCTCTAAGTCAGTGTGTCAGATCCAGAAGTCACTAGCTACTCTGATGAGATGGAATGGATCACTGACTGTTTAAGTGTCTGCGTCAGCAACGTCTACTATGACATCATAAAAGCAATGGGAGATGTAACGTGGCGAGGCGCCCTCTAGTGGTTTTGATAAGTTAACATGATACGGTTTTTGTCAAATATCTCGGAAACGGAAGCTCGTACAGCAAATTTATCTGCATAGGGGACTGCTAACTGTAGAATTTGATGAGGAATCGAATGAGCCCATCTGCGAGGCTCTACGACTTTCGATTCAAAAGTTATAGCCGTTTGAACCACATCATTTTCATATCTGTACGGTTTTTGTCCGATTTCAAGGACATTTGACACATCATTTTTCATATCTGTACGGTTTTTGTCAAATATCTCGGAAACGGAAGCTCGTACAGCAAATTTATCTGCATAGGGGACTGCTAACTGTAGAATTTGATGAGGAATCGAATGAGCCCATCTGCGAGGCTCTACGACTTTCGATTCAAAAGTTATAGCCTTTTGAGCCTGTGAGTTGCCATCACTGCTAGTCCTCTAATCAACCAGTATCAACACATCATTTATATGACAACTTGGTTAAACAAAGCTCAGAGAGCAATATGTACTCTATTCTGTCTTCAATTGGGGGTGTTTTTGTCAAAGAATGAATACAGAATAATTGTAGAAAATTCTTACTCTAAAGTTTATCCCCATTATGGACTTACTTGTTTTCTCTAAGTCAGTGTGTCAGATCCAGAAGTCACTAGCTACTCTGATGAGATGGAATGGATCACTGACTGTTTAAGTGTCTGCGTCAGCAACGTCTACTATGACATCATAAAAGCAATGGGAGATGTAACGTGGCGAGGCGCCCTCTAGTGGTTTTGATAAGTTAACATGATACGGTTTTTGTCAAATATCTCGGAAACGGAAGCTCGTACAGCAAATGTATCTGCATAGGGGACTGCTAACTGTAGAATTTGATGAGGAATCGAATGAGCCCATCTGCGAGGCTCTACGACTTTCGATTCAAAAGTTATAGCCGTTTGAACCACATCATTTTCATATCTGTACGGTTTTTGTCCGATTTCAAGGACATTTGACACATCATTTTTCATATCTGTACGGTTTTTGTCAAATATCTCGGAAACGGAAGCTCGTACAGCAAATGTATCTGCATAGGGGACTGCTAACTGTAGAATTTGATGAGGAATCGAATGAGCCCATCTGCGAGGCTCTACGACTTTCGATTCAAAAGTTATAGCCTTTTGAGCCTGTGAGTTGCCATCACTGCTAGTCCTCTAATCAACCAGTATCAACACATCATTTATATGACAACTTGGTTAAACAAAGCTCAGAGAGCAATATGTACTCTATTCTGTCTTCAATTGGGGGTGTTTTTGTCAAAGAATGAATACAGAATAATTGTAGAAAATTCTTACTCTAAAGTTTATCCCCATTATGGACTTACTTGTTTTCTCTAAGTCAGTGTGTCAGATCCAGAAGTCACTAGCTACTCTGATGAGATGGAATGGATCACTGACTGTTTAAAGGATTAACATGGTGGTTCAATATAACACTTTCCAGGTATCTTTAGGCAACAACAAAACACATGTGTTTAACTATTTCAGAATTCATCCATACAAATTATTTTAAAACATGTTTTTAGAGGTCTGAATCTGCCACTCAAAAAGTTCACTCACTCAAAACTGGGCGTGATTATTAACAACTGATTGACAGTTCTCTGAGCAAATGACCAACTGGAATCATTCCGATTGACAGGCGTGTGCCCCGTTACCATAGCTACTACCGCTCCGAGCTATACAGCAAGAGCTAGAGCTAGCAACAGCCAGATCAATAACCAACAAACAGAAGGTGACTTGTCCAGTAATGTTTTACTAGCTGCTAACCAGGGGAAAGCACAACTATTGTCTTTATTAAAGTAACTTAGCTAGCCAACTTCACGAGGAGCGTATGGGGAATATAAAATTAGCTAACGTTAGTGTAACGAATCCCCGTATATAAAGTGGCTGGCAACTTACTGCTGGTTAAATCGCCGTTTTCTTTTCCGTTTGCATGGTATTACATTCCTTAAACCTTCTGTAAACAAGCGTCCCACCGTAAGAGCTATGGCCTCATACGGGTGCATTAAACATGAAAACTTTTATTAGCGTCCTTCTAGAGCTAAATTGAACTGAACATTTTACCGTCAAAAGCGGAAATGTAAACATGTTAGCGTCGCAGGTCTTCAAAAAAAGTCTAGCGAAAAAATGGCACATATTCTAAGAGTTCTAGCTGTCACATTGAGAATGTACTGCTGACTGTCCATGTTGAAACATAATTACATTATGTCTTTATTGTCCACAAGGTAAATTCATTTTGCCTCAGTCAGACAAATAAAACCCATCACAGTACACAATAAAAATCACAAAAAGGGAAGAGGTAGGGTCTCTAAAAATAATTTTGTGCATTAATGTGCTTGTGCATGTTTGTGTCCACATAGGGGGTGTTGGCCCACCAGGGCCAGTTCATCCACTCATGGGGGGGAGCAGTGGAGGGGAGGGAGGATTGTTTGTTCAGGAGCCTTATCACAGAAGGGTTGAAACTGGCCCTGGCCCCGTTTGTTTCAAATACAGAGGCAGCATACCTCCTACCAGAGGGCAGGATCTGTAAGCAGGTGCTGAGGTTGTGAGTTGAGTCTCTCGCGATCTTACTTGCTTTCTTCACCGCCCTCTGGTCGTAGAGCTGCTAGAGGGTTGAGCACTGCACCCCGCAGAGCTCCGCCCCCAGGGTGATCACCCTCCCCTCGAAAGTTTGGCCTTGTAGGTCTCTGAGAGCCCCTCATACCAAACATCACAAGGGGGTTCAACAATTATGCCCCTCATACCAAACATCACAAGGGGGTTCAACAATTATGCCCCTCATACCAAACATCACAAGGGGGATCAACAATTAGGCCCCTCATACCAAACATCACAATGGGGTTCGACAATTAGGCCTATTATCTAACATGGATGGTTATAAAATGAAAAAAGGCAATATGCATTCTCTCAATGTATTACATTTTTCCTCAACAAGGGAGAGGAGGGGGTGGCAGGGGACCCAAGAGCAGACACAGAATGCAGGTTTAGTGGAAAAGACCACGTATGGGCTTAATCGGAGGCAGGTGATGGTCGGGCTACGACAGGGCAGTCAGACGGATAAGGTTTGGCAGGAGCGAGGATCTCAGAGGGTCACAGCAGGAACAGGCAAGTCAGACAGGACAAAGCAAGGATGTGAGACTCGGGTGAATTTTCCAGGCGGTTCAGGTTGGTGTTACATTACA